>NC_056732.1:1267709215-1267924215 GCF_019279795.1 Protopterus annectens | reverse complement strand
TCCCTACTGGTAAGTGTTGTGAGTGGGAACCATTTTGGAAGAGCACTTCCTGTTTCCATTCAAGGCACAGAGGGTGGCCCAGAGAAACAGGGAGACAGATGGAAAAAGAATGAGATGATGAAGTAGTGAAAGAAATAAAGGAGAAAGTGAATATTGAGATCAGAGAATGTGTGCAGGAGTCTGGGGAAATGTTTCAATGAAACCTGTTTGATGGGAGATGAGTCAGCAAATGAGGGATGTATAATTACAACCCTCCAGTTAGGGGGATTTGGGGCTGGATTTACTTAAATAAGTCATGGTGTAGAGTAAACCAGAAAATGAAGGAGATGTTTCCTGGGGGGACATTATGGAGAAAATATAAAAGGAGGATGCAGAGTCTATCCTGAAGAATAGTGGTGAGATGGAAAAGAAAACATATGCAAAGAAAGTAAAAGAAGACAAAACTGGAGTAGCAGAAAAGAAGGCAGAAGAAAACGAAAAACAGAAATATCTAGCAAGGATGCAAAGTAAAGAAAACAAAGAAATAGACAGGTATGAAGTGTGGGATGATTTATTAGCTCCCTTGGGTGTAAAAGGATATGAAGTAAGAGCATTTATTCTCAGTAACAGAGACATTTTTTGACATTATATTTGAAACTGTTTAATTTTCTTGGAGAATGTGGAAAAAGAAAGACTATAACCCATGGAATCTTTATTTGATAAATGCATTTAACGAGGGAAACAAAAAAGAAGATTCATGCAAGTTTCATACAAAGGCAGAAAAAGAGACTTTGAAAGGACATTTGAAAGCTTTATGTTAAGAAGCACTGAGCATTACAAATGTTTATGACAAAATGGGTTTATGGGCTGATGGCCTCAGACTGTAATGTATTAAAAACAGAAAGAGAAAAAAATTATACATATACCAAGCATGATACATCTGGAGGGCAATAAGGATGTTGCAAAATACCTGGGACAACTGAAAACATTTTTTTGTGGAAAAGAAAGAAATTTGATAAGTAACTGTCACAAAAGAAAATGTTATATTGTGGGGAAATGGGACATGATGCAAAAAATGTGACTTGAAATGTTATAAAGGTAACAAAATTGGACGTTTATGGATGGATTGCAAAAATGAAAATAACAGTAAGGAAAAAGAGAAGAAAATGAACATTTAGAAGTGGTAGAAACAGAAGAAAAATTAGATGAGAAAAAAATACTGAAGAGGACATGGACGAAGGTTCTGAAATAACTGATGAAGAAGACATAAACTCAGAGGTAGTAAAAAGAAAAAAAAAGAATTCTATTGGTAAAAGACAGAAAAAGAAAATTTAAAGGGATAGTACAAAAGAAAAAAGAAAGGAAATTGATGAAACAAAATATATACAGCCAAAATGTTGCAATTGTCATACTGGTTAAGGTGTTTGACTCACAGACACAAGTACAGTATTTGATGATTCTCACCTTTGGGAAGGAAATTGGTTAGGTTTAGAATGGCGTATTCAAAAAGCTTGCGTAGTAATGAGCTATGAACTTATGAAACCATGAATCTAAGGAAAAGAGAAAATGAAAATTTTAGAGTGCTCTCTGTAAATGTGAATAGTATTAATAATATAGTAAAAGAATAGGACATTTTGAGTGGTGTAATACATGTGATGTAGATGTAATTATATTAGAATACACACGATTTTTAACAAATTAATAAAGATTACAGATAAACTATGGGGAGAAATATAAATCACAGAACCAACTGCTGCAACTAATGCAGTAAATGCTGCACCCCAAAACTTGTATGTAAACAATCCAACAGCAAACAGAGTCAACGCATAGCTAAACATACACCATTTAGTAATGGAAATGTCAATAAAAGTGATTAAAACATATATCTTTACTTCATATAAAAATAGTAAAAATGATAAACACTTTCACAACTCTCCTTGTTGTTTCATCAGACCTGGGGAGAAATGTAGTTATATTAGAAGACACAATTTTTATCAAATGAAGAAAGATTGCAAACAGAGAAATTATGGGGAGGAAAGATAATCTGGAATTTGAGAAATGATAGATATTTTGGAATAGCCATAATCTGTAAAAATACAGTAAATATATTAGATGTAACTTTAGCAAAATAGGAAGATTAACTATTGTAGATTTAAAATGGAAAGAACAAGTATATAGAATTCACCTTCCTGTTTTTGCCACCACCCCACCTAACTCATAGTCCCTTAATATGTCCTTAACATGCTTTCCTTTTCTAAAGAAAATATAACAAATGTACAACCTCTGCTACTCTACTAAACAGTTGTATACTTTATTTCACTGTCTTTTCCCTCCAAAATAAATTAACTTCTTGCTTCTCGCATACTTCTAATTTCTTTATACTTAAGACTCATTTATGCATCTCAATCTCCGTATTTCTACCTCACTATCAATATTTTTTTACCTTTCCTATCTCTTCAATCCTTCAAGTTTTAACAGGTATATTTATTTTTTATTTTTATTTTACATTTGTTAACTGGGATAGTCCGACTGGATGCATGTCCATTTTCAGCGGAGACCCGGAGAGAAAAGCTCCAAGGGTAAGCAGATACAGCATTACATAATACCAGCATTACATATTACAAACAGACTATTTACAGTGATTACATAAGTAAGTTAAACAAGTTCCACAGGTTAGAGTTAATCCTGAGCATAAATCAGGATTAAATTAAATTACACAGTAAGCTGGTTAACAGGTTTTTACACATTCTAGAGAGAGTTAGCCAGGCTTGATACATTGACATAGCCAGTTAAGTGACAAGTGTTGTTTGATTCTAGTTTTAAATTGACCTAAGGTGGAAAGTAAGGTAATATCAGCTGGAAGAGAGTTCCAGGATCTGCTTACAGAGTTTGCAAAGAGAGAGTCACCGGCTGTGTTATTAATTTTGCTAGTCTGAATTAATAGTTTTTTAGAGGATCGAAGCGGTCTAAGATTGTTATAGGGGGTGATAATATTTTTAAGTGCAGGAGTATTGTCCGGATTATAGAGGATTTTATAGGCCATAATCAGTTGGTTATACTGGATTAGGCTGGGTAATTCAAGCCACCCAAGCTGATTTAGATTGATGCAATGATTTGTCCAAAAAGGCAGCCCAGTGGCAAACCTGGCAATGTGGTTGTAGCAAATTAAGAGTTTGTTAAGGACAGTCTTGTTTAAATTCGAGAGCAGCGGGGATGCATACAGAAGGGTTGAAAGAAGGTGAGAGCAAGCTATGGCAATTTTAGCTGGAGGGGTTAGGAAGGCTTTTATTCTGTAAAGTGACCCTAGCTTTTTATTGATGGTTTTGAAAGTTTGGTTAACATGTAGGTCGAATTTTAGATTATTATCTATGATGACACCTAATAGTTTTGTAGAGGGGTCAGGGGAGATTATTGTGCCATCATTTGAATTCATGGTAAAGGTGAAAGCGGTAGACCTACGTGTTGGTGAAAATAACAGCATTTTAGTTTTTTGGGGATTTAGGATCAGATGACGTTCAGAAAGTCAGTTTTCTATTGTATTAAAGGTGGTCTGGGTAGCTGACCATAACTCTATTGGAGATGTGGCTGAGCAAATCAGAGTAGAGTCATCAGCATATAGGATACAGCTGACTTTTGGGATGACAGTATAAAGGTCATTAATGAAGATGGAGAATAGCAAGGGCCCTAGTATAGAGCCTTGTGGTACTCCAAGTGCGTTAGGTAGAAGGTCATAGAGTTTGTTCTGCCAGAGGACAGCCTGCTGTCGACCATTCAGGTAGGATTTAAACCATTGAGGGGCTCTAGTATCTAGACAAAATGTTTGCAGGGTGTGGATTAAAAGTTGGTGATCAACCATATCGAATGCCTTGGAAAGATCCAAGAAGACGGCTAAGGATATATAATAATTGTTGCGATTATGGTTTATGGTGTTGGTAAAGGCTAGGAGGGCTGAAGTAGTGCTGTGATGAGGACGGAAGCCATGCTGAATGTCTGCCATAAGGTGATTCTGGATTAGGTGGTGCATGAGTTGTCTATGAATGCATTTTTCCATAATCTTTGCAAGTGGAGAGAGTATAGCTATTGGCCTATAATTGAAGAATTCAGTAGAGCTGCCTCCTTTGTGAAGTGGGATTACATAGGATATTTTCCAGATGGTGGGAATTTTAGCTTCTACTATTATTCAGTTGATTAGTATTGAGATTGGGTAAGCAATAGCATCAGCTGATTTTTGTAGATACTCGGCATGGAGTTGATCAACAGAAAGTGTAGTGGGTTTTAATTTTTTGATCAAGGTATGGATAAGTGAAGTGGCAACTGGCTGGAAGCTGAATGCGAGTAGGTGTCTAGGGGTGCTACTTTCAGGACCAGGGGAGCTAGGAGGTAGTTGGCTAGCTAAGGCTTGAATTATCTCAGTAAAGAATCAGTTAAAACTGTCAGAAACATCTTCAGGGGTTTTATCAATAGTAGCAACAGGGATTGGGGTTGAAGTTTGTCCAGCATGTAGTAGATTATTTAAACCTGCCCAAAACTTCTGAGGGTTATTTTGATTTACTGTCGGTAAATTACAGTAGTATTGTTTTTTGTCTTGTAAAATGGATTTTTTAGTTTCATTCCTGGATTGCCTGTATTTAATGTGATCTTGGGGGTCTTTAGAAGAATGCCATAAAGCCCATTCTTTGTTTCTAAAGGTAATTTTGAGTTTAGACTCTTTAGAAAGCCATGGCGCAGTTTCTGCCTTTGTTCTCTTTGAACGAACAGGTGCGTGCAAAAAAAGGATCTCAAGGAATTTGTTGTTAAAGTATGCTACTGCTTCCTCTAAGGGGAGGTGTTTTAGAATGGACCAATTACATGAGTTTAGTTCTTGTTGGAATTTGGCAGGGTCAAAGTTTTTATTGTTTCTAACCTTTCTGAGTAAGGGTTGTTGGGAATTAATGGCTTTGTGCTTAATTACATATGTGAGAAGGTGATCACTTAGGCCATCAGAGAGGGTACCAGAGGTGTACAGTTGGGGGTGACTATTTGTGAGTACCCAGTCGAGCATGCTTTCTTTTTGGTTGGGTTTACCTATCCTGGTAGGGGTGGATATGATTTGTGTAAATGCATGCAGGTTAATATGGGTGGTTGGGAATTTTGAGGAACAGGTGCCCCAATCTATGTTAAAGTCTCCAAGTAGTAGGGTTTCTTGGGGGTAGTGACATGATAGCCAGTGCAGGATATCTTCAAGTGTAGATATATTGTTACCTGGGGGGATGTACATACAAATTATATTAATGTATTTATTTTTATTAAGTTGCAATTTGTTGGCAAGAAACTCTGAGTTATTAATCTGAGGTGGTGGTATTCCATCTATGGTGACATTCAACTCAGATTTATAGAGTACAGCTACCCCACCCCCCTTCCTTGAAGCACGATCCAGCCTGTGTATGTTGTACCCAGGTGGTAACACTCCATTGTCTGTAGTGTTAGGTTTTAACCAGGTTTCGTATAAACAGAGAATCTCAGGGGAGTGGACATCCAGAAGTGCATGCAATTCATGTATCTTGTTATTAATGCTTCTAATATTGAGATGACAGGCTAGGAGAGAGTTAGTTGGCCTATTAATTGTAGGTTTGTAGCTTACATTGCAAGTAGAGGGGGTATGTGTATCTGAAGTGGGCGGGCCACGGTTGGGGTGAATATCACCACCAAGTATTAGGTTAAGTCTATACTTGGTGATGAACTTCAGGAATTTGTTTATTAGTTTGTGGTAGTGTTTGGATCTAGAGCTAATGTGCCTGGGGTTGAGATGTTGATAGACTGAACAAGATGTTGGATTGGAACTGGTACTGTAAGTATGGTTGAAGGTGGGAGGATTTACAGCTGGGGTGATAGTTTGGCCTTTCGGGACCTGAAATCCCGTGAGAAACTGGTTTTCATACAAGGTAAAGAGGTATGGTGCGAACAAGAGGGGTAGTAAAGAGGAGTATATCATTATGTGTGATTCAGCTAGTGAGTTAAGGAACTGTTTTACCTGGTGATGCAACACCAGAAGATAGAGTGGTGAGGTAAAGGTACTGGAAGGGGGATGGGAGAATGCCAGATGAAAGCTAATAGGTGCTACTAAAATGTAGGTAGAAGAATGGGGGTGGGAGGAATTATCCCAGATGAAAGCAGATAAGATCTAGAAAGTGGGGGAGTGGCTATAGTACTATAAATTTAGTGGTACTGGGGGAGGGAGGGAGGTAATTGGGGGCAGGGAGGGGAGCGAAGAGAGCCTGAGCATAGCGAGGGTGAACGTAGTGGAGCTATTGCAGTTTACAAGGTTTCCTAAGGTGTCCTAAAGCTATAAGGTAAGTATTATAGTTCTTAATGTAAGAGTCAGTTTACTTAAGTTACAGGGGAAGGAGGGAAACACTCAAGTACAAAAAAGAGCCCTATGGCTGACCAAAATGGTGACCTGCTTAATTCCACAGCACTGTAAGCGAAAGCTTGACAAGTGCTTTTTGTGTGCAACCTACTCTGCTTAAATGCTGAGAGAAACTGATTGTGTTATGGTGGCCAATTGCAGTCCTGTAGACTCTGTTTTGTAGGGAACTGTAGAGTTCAACTAGGAAAAGAGAAAAGTAGAGATTCTAGGGTAGGCATGAAGGCAACAACAGGCAGTTATTTTATAATAATGCATTCAGAAAGGTTTGAGGGTAGGGGGGTAAAGTAGCACACTTCAGAATGAACTAAAATTTATAGCTAAGAAACCTGAGCAAGAGAGCAATGCAGTAAATAAACACTTGCCAGATTTTAAAGATATACCAGAAAAACTAAATTGTTCACAATTGTACAACTGGAAAATTGCCAGTAAAAGCATTTCAGGTATAGCTAGCCCAAGTTATTCAAGTCATAAAAGCACTTCTTCAATGTGTGTGTGCAATTTAAACATTAAAAACACATGCAGCAAGTAGGAGCTCTGATTATACACTTTCTCTAGGTACAGTTTCAGTTTAAACACAAATATTACCACAGAAATTCAGTAAAGTCACTAGCTACTTATAGAGTCGCTGCAAAAAAATAGAGCAGTCTGTGCAGAATCAGAATTTAGCAGCAGGTCATTCAGTTACACAAAAAACAGTAAAAGATCCATACAATGAAGAAACTTACACTGAGTCACACCAGGTCAGCCAAGGGGGGAAGAGAGAGAGAAATCCTAAGCACCTAGATTTGAAAATGATGCCTGTATTGAATTATAGCAGTTTAACCTGTTTGAGGAAGGAGTGGGGTGGGGGAAAAGAGAAGGCAGTAGGAGTGGTTACAGGGAATACCCTGATTGACTCAAGACACCACACCAGAGGTAAGTTGAATGTAAGGGCCTAAAATCTGCACTCAGCACTATAATGTTATTTGCACTCAGTACTTTAATTTTAATGTTACTTGCACTCAGCACTGTAATTTCACTTATGTTTAGCAGGAAAGACAGACCAACAGTATACAATTTTGGGAATTGTTACAAGGGTTACTTGTTCAAATGTCAGGCTATTGCAGTTTACAAGGTTTCCTAAGGTGTCCTAAAGCTATAAGGTAAGTATTATAGTTCTTAATGTAAGAGTCAGTTTGTTTAAGTTACAGGGGAAGGAGGCAAACACTCAAGTAGAAACAAATTTCTGGTTTATTTGTTATGTTAATAAGAAAACAATTATTTTTTGAACATTTGTATATAACTTGTGTGCTCTATGTTATCATCTGTATTTTCTTCATTTTGTATTTATTCATTTGTATATTACATGTATGTCTGCCTGTTATTATATCTTGTTAATATTTCTTGTATAGCTAGCATATTGTATTTTTTGTGGAGCTTTTCTCCTCGGGTCGCCACTGAAAATGGGTCATTGGCCTTGTTGGACTAACCTGGTCAACAAAAGATGGACAAATAAATAGTTATAACATTATATGCTTATACTAACTGTAAAGAAAGGGAAAGTTTATTTCATCAGCTTTTAGACTATGTAGTGATAAATATGAGTATTATAATGGGAGATTTTAATTGTGATTTAAGAGGCAAGCATAGAAAGAAAGGAAATTATATAAGAAAAATATTAGAAGTTATAAAATGTAGCAAGTTAAAATGTTGGGACAAAAATTCATGGACTTACAAAAGGGGTATGTGTAGAACTGAAATAGATTATTTTATAGTCTCAGAAGGATTATAGGAGAAGGGGAGGTAATTGAAGCAGGATTTTCTGATCATCTTGCAATATGGCTAGCGTTAAAAGAAAACAAGGAATATATAAATATAGGCAGATGAATAAAAAGGATACATGGGAAAGCATGGAATGAAGAAGGAAAGAGATTGGTAATACAGTTATGGACAGATCATATTAGTATGAGAACATTTTATAAAAATTAGTCTGAATGGTGGATGATATTTAAGGAAATATATATTTTTTGCAGTGGCAATATGATGTGAGAAAAGTATTGAAAGAAATATGAAAGAACAAAATGATGCACTGGAAGATTTAGAACATAATGAGAAAAAGTACTTTGACAAAGAAAAATAGTTATATGAAAGAAACCAAGGAAAATACAAGAATTGTTATATAAGGAAATATATTTTTTACAAGAAAAAGAGAAACACTGAGTTACTTAAGTAGATTAGTAAAGGAAGATGGTAGTCTAATGTCTGAAATAAACAAAACTATAAAAGAAGAATCAAAAAGAACTAAAAAAAAGAATACGAATAGTGTAGTACAATACATACAAGAAATGTTTAAAGAAAAAAATGAGGTAGTGAAAAAATATGGAAAGTAAAAAAGTCAACAGAAAAAAGAGAATAAAGAATTGGAAAAGGAGATTTTTTTATTAGGTATAAGGACAAGTAAATATAGATTCAGCTGCTGGCCCAGATAGAATAGGGTATGAAATGTAAAAAAGAAAAAAAGAAGGAATTGGAAAAAAATAGTTTTTAAAGATTTTGAATGACTGCTTAAATGAATGTTTTATGTATAAAGAATTATGTAGTGGAATAAAATCAATATGGAAGAAGGAAGATAGAAGAGAATTAAAAAAACTGGAGACCAGTAGTATTGAATAATAATGATTATAAGAGCTTTATGAAAATCATGCAAAAGAGATTTGAAACTGAAATGGAAAATATTATGGAAGATAGGATATATAGTATAAAGGAGAAGGTTTGTCAATGATTGTTAATGATAGAGAAATTGCGGATGATATGAACAGAAAAGAAGAAGCAGAAATCATTTGCCACAGTTGGACATGACATGTTATGGATAATGATGACATAAATATAATATGTGAGAAAGTTAGGAAATTATGTATGTCAGTGTATAGTAATAATAAAGTAAAATGCTTGTGAATGGCTGGTTAAGCCAAGAGGTACAAGTGGTGTAAAATAAGAATGTCCAATGAGTTGTATACTCTTTGCATTAGTTATAAATGTGATAGTATGTGAAATAAATTACAAAATGAAGGAGGCAGGGTATATAACACCTGAAGCATTAAGAATTCCAGTTCTGTTAACATATACAGATGAATTCTAATAATTGCAAAAAACAAAATTTGGATAAAATAAGCAATAAAATGCACAAATGAGTGTTTAGAGATGATAGGAATAGCTTTAAATAAAGAGATAACTAAATGTTTAGTTGATTTAGTAAAGATCGGGGGTATATATTTTACAAAGAAAGAAATTTCTGTGTTAGGTATAAAATTTGGGTATAAGGATGTAAGTAGAATTCAGTGATTAAAAACAATTGAAGAAATAAAGCAAACATATCTTTTCTGGAGAATTTGTAAATTATCATCCAGAAAAAAGGCTTATTTGTTAAATTCATTACCAATAGGAAAAGCAGCATACTTAGCAAGTGTGTTTATATTGTCAAAAGTATCTGAAAAGGAATTATTGCAGATAATATTTTCAGTTGTATGGGGTTCTATATTAAACCCAGTAAAAAGAGGAGTTTTGTACATAATTAAAGAAGAAGGAATTTTAGGGTTAATTAACCCAGTGATGTATGCTGCTTCATTAAATTTGTACAAAGTGGTAAAGTGGATAAATAAAAAAAGATGAGAGATTAGTGGTAAAACTGTATAAATATAAGTATGATAACTTTTGTGTTATGGTAAAAAATGAAGAAATAAAATGTTACCAAGAAAAAAAATCTATTTGTGCAAAATAAAAATATATACAGAAAAAGATAGAAAAGTATGGTATAAGAATGCAATGATAAAACATTACTATGTAAAACCACAGGAAAATCTAACAGCTGAAAAAATTAAAGCTATAAAAATAAAAAGCAAATGGTGTAATCAGAAAATAGAATGCCAGGCTTTTAGTGGAGACTGGTAATAGATAAATTGCCAGTAAAAGGAAATATGCCATATAAAAAGAAAAGTTGTAGAATATGTTTACATTGTCAGGACTAAGAAACTACAGAACATGTTTTTTTCAAATGTAAAAGTAAAAAAATTATGGTGAGAACTATGTAAAGAAGATTTTTTGAAGATATAAAATAAGTGAATAAAATAAAAATGGATATGGTTAAATATGGATATTATAAGAATAGACTTGAAGAGTATGTAAAAGAATAGATAAAAAGTTATTTTATGTTGTATGGAATGAAAAAATTAATTAAATTATGTTTAATGGTCAATGGAGTGTAGAAACAATATTAAATATAATCAGATTGTGGTTATGGAAAAAGATGTCGAGTTTTAATAAGGATGAACATTCAGCATGATTGTAAAGAAAATTATGAATATGTATAAGCAGATTTGTTTATTTATATGTTTTATGTATGTTATTTGTAAATATTTTGTAAATAAGAGTTATTTCTGTATATAAATAAAGGACCCCTACTCTTTTTGATAAGTTACTTGGGATCTTTTACACCAACTCAGGCAGAAGGAACCTAGGTTTAACATTTCATATAAACACTAGTAGCTGAAAAAAAGCCTCATTATGCTACAGAAGACTACATACAGCTGCATTTTTGACAATGAGCTTTACCTGTTGAAGGCAATCAACACTGTGGAAAGCTGAAATACTATTTGCTGAAATCTTGTGCAGCATTTTTCTTAATACTACTGGTCTGTGGATCTAAATGAATGTTTCTCTGTAGAAATATTTGCTGTGGGGAAATATGCTGTGCTTTTCGAGTGTTTTAACAAGGAAAAGTAGTCAGTGATGCAAAGAAAGGGTATATCCAAAAACAATTGTGGAATGTAACTCTTAACTCATTATAGCCCAAGTGAAACCTACAGGTGCTTGTGCAGTTATATACTACTGACGCCTCAAGGTAGCAAATACTGCTCGTTCATATTTGCTTTAATAATTCCAAAACCACGCTACATACAAAGTATTAAAAGATTGTATCTTAAAGCTTACACAATGGTAAACACAACTGTATTGATGTCTGGTCTCTGTATAGCACAGGTATAGAGATATTAATTGTTGTTCATATAATATTTATTTGCATTGTCATACATTTCATGTTTTTCTAGATATCTCAACAACCAACTAGCAATGATAGAACTTCACCACATACAACAACACTAAGATAAATTAACAAAATGCTGCTGTCAGTATGTGTATAACTTGACAGGTTGCTGAGATACTGGAACTTATTTTCAAAGTATTTCAAACTTAATAGTTACAGTGCTTACTGTGATTTATAAAATACTGTTTAAGATCTAGAGTCTGCAAAATCATTTGTACTGAATAGTTTGAAATTTACATTTTTATAGTAACCTCTGTGGTTACATAGATATGAATATTTGTGTGAAATATGATAACATAATGTTATTGTATCAAAAACATGGGCTCCACACATTGGAAGCTGGAGTGCAAACTTCCAGATCTCCACTGAAGGGAATTAGTTAAATGAGGCAGGTCAGCAGTGCCTTGTTGGATTTATGCATATTTTGTATGTTTCAGCTATTATTATCTTCTAAAATATTTTGTGATATGTTGCAAGCTCTCTGAATACCTTTAGATTACTGTATAAAAGGTCAGTTTGTTTATTTATTTATTTACATTTGTTGACGAGGAGTGTCTGACTTGGATGTAGGTCCATTTTCAGCGGAGGCCCGGGGAGAAAAGCTCCACCGTTAAAATAAACAGACAGTAGTTACATTGGCTTACATAGCGATTAACAATTTAACATAACAATTACTTACAACATATTTACAGATGAAGAACATAGTACATCAGTAGACAACTAGAATCTTTATCTGTGAAGTACATAACAGACATTAACAAATGTTATAATAAGAATTTCCTGCTGTATAATAAGTACTAGGCTTATGAGCATCTGAGCTTGCTATAATCAAGGTAGTTAGTGGAGTGGAAAGAAAGGTAGTGGTTGGATGGGGTGGATGATATTAGAGTGGGAGTTGCAAGGGCATAGCCAGCATGTTTTTAGGTGTGCTTTTAGTAAAGTTTTGAAGTGGGTGCATGATGGTACGGAGGTAATTGTGGGTGGGAATGAGTTCCATAATTTGGCTATGGTGCAAGAGAATAGTGCTTCACCAGCAGAGTTATTGGCTTTAGTGATCTGCAAGTGATTTTTGTTGCTGGATCTTAGTGGTCTGGTGGTGTGATATGGTTGGAGTAGATTCTGGAGGGATGGGACATTTAGTGGATGGTTTACTAGTTTGTGTGCGAGTGAGAGTTGATACCACTGAAGGAGGTGAGGGAGTTCAAGCCAGCCCAGTTAAGCAAGTGAGAGACAGTGGTGACTATGGTAGGATGCCCCTGTGACGAGTTTGGCGATTTTGTTGTAGCAGGTCTCTAGCTTGTTTAGATCGCATTGCCTTAGGTTGGTATATATTGGAGAGGCATAAAGTAGGGTGGAGATAAGGTGGGAATTTGCTATTGAAATCCTTGCTGCTTTGGTGAGAAGTTGCTTATTTCTGTATAATGCTCCTAGTTTTTTTGTGGACTTTTTTATGGTCATGGATATGTGAATGTCAAATTTTAGTTTATTGTCTATTTCCACTCCTAGCAATTTGGTGTGTTCAGTTGGGTATATAGTGGTATTGTCTTTTGCTGTGATGTTAAAGTGAGAGTTGTTTGAGTATGTTTGGTGGGTTGGAAGATGAGTAGTTTAGTTTTGTTTGGGTTGAGTATTAATTGGGCATTGGATAACCAAGTTTCAACAGAGGAAAAGGCTTCCTGTTTGACTTTTTGCAGTTTGGGTAGGGACTGGGCTGAGCAGATGATGGTTGAGTCATCTGCGTATTGTATGAGTGTGCCATGTTTGGTGGCAGAGGCTAGATTATTGGTGTAAACAGAGAAGAGTAGGGGTCCAAGGATGATTAGTTTGTTGCTTCAAGTTTCTATAAGCACTGTGAATAACTTTACTTTACTGTATAAAAATGTTACTTTAGGATTCAGAAAGGCTTACTGCACTCTGGTAGGGTTTGCTTGGTATGTTTTTACAGTAAGATGCCCAAGCTATTCACAGACAAGACTTCGGCTACAGTGTTATGCAGACACTGGCAGTAGCACAGAAAGTGGTCTTGCTTGCAAAGCCACATACAAATATGTCAGTCCAAGTTAGTAGTGCTAATTAGCTGTATACTCTCCCCTAACAATGGCTTTGGCACCATTAGAGCACAGTAAAGCTATTCAGAGTGCTCTGCCATATTATTTTGGTTAGAAAAACGTATGCCTTCTTTTGATGATGCACACTCATTCACTCCTTTAGATGAACTGGGCTCATAGCATGACTTTGAGTAGGTACTCAAGATGTGAAGTCATCCTTGTGCGTGTGTGTGTGTGTGAGTATGTGTGCATGCGTGTTTGTAGAGGCATGAATGTTGCTGCCTGTTGAAGGTTTGTACAGCTAAGCTATCTCTTTGTGTGTGTGTTTGTGTGTGTGTGTGTGTGTGTGTGTGTGTGTGTGTGTGTGTGTGTGTGTGTGTGTGTGTGTGTGTGAGGGGGGGCATGCATATGGTAGTGCACTTGCAGGTTTTATGGCTCTGTGAGTGTGGATGCATCTGTAGTGGCATGTTTGCAGCTGCCTGGATCTGTGTATGCATGTATGTATGTATGAATGTCCAGGAGTGTTTGTGTGCATGTGCTGGATGGTGCCTCCATAAATGTGATGCATGTATTCATAAAGGCAACACTAGCTAGGTCAGATCGGACAATGCAATGTTTAATTTAGATTCATGGCAATGAGTTTCTAATGAAGCATTGCTTAGTGTGGTCTAACCTTGTCTATGAGTCACACATTATCACTTTTGCACTATTGGGCAGTCCCACATTACCCATTTAGCGTTGGTGGCAATAATCTTTCTAAATTCTAGTGTTAGTGTCTTGTATCAAGTTTCTTTAAATAACACCACTGTTCACACACGCAGATTGCATTTAACTTACTTGAGCATTCTTCTTAAATTTGTGCACTGCCTTATGACCTGGGTCCTGGCTAAAATGGCTCTATAGACCAATCTGCCTACAAAGTTAACAAATCAATCAGCTAATAGGATTAAGTAAGTATTTAGAAATGTACTGAGCAGTGGAGACCAGAAGAGGAAACAGCAACCTACTACAACATAAGCCTGCTGAACTTAGACTTTTCTTTGGAAGTCACTTTTTAATAAGATCAGTGACTTTATCTCAGCAAACAAGTTGCACAATCATCTAATATTTCATCATATCCATGTGTACAGTCTTATGGTGATCCATGTGTTTAAATACAAAAATATTGCTTGGCTTATTTTTGAATAAATACTACTACTTTACTCTTGTTTATGACAGTTACACTTTCACTTGTTTGTTAAGTTTACACTCATGGAGTTGTCTTGTTATTTATTGTATTACAAGTGTAATATAAGTGTGCTGATGACTACAAACTGGGAGTGGTCATAGAATCACCAAATGATGTCAACATCCAACAAGATGGTCTTACACAAACAAATGATTGGTGCCAACGTCATGGCCTTAAACTCAATGCAAAAAAGTGTATTATCATCCCTTTCGGTAAGAACGATGTTCCTGCTAGCTACCACATCAATAGCAGCACTCTAAGTATGCACTCAGTGATGAGAGACCTGGACACTTAGATTGACAGTAGTCTTACCTTTGTTCGCCACGCCTCCATAGTGGTAAGAAGGGCATTCTATATTACTCATCTCACAAGTAAAGGCATTGTCTCCAGAAAAAAAGAAGTTGTAACCTCCTTGTACTCTTCCCTCATCATGTCAATAACTGAGTAGAACACCCCTTTTGGTATGTACCTTTCCAAGCATCTGCAGCAATTGGAGAGACCACAAAGGCTCCTCACAAGGAAAATTCAAGGTATTCAGCATCTGTCTTATGTGGATCATCTGAAATCACTATCACTTTTATTCTTTTTCATACAGACTACACAGAGACGCTCTCTGCCATGCATAAAGGCAATCTCTGACCCTGCTTTATTGGAAGTGCTGCATATCCGCAAGTCAAATGGTACACGAGTTACTCACTCTAAAGACCTTAACCTGGTATGTGACATTAATAGAACCTGTTGGAGGGACAGATTTGTCTCCCAGAGGTTACCAAACCTTTGGAACAGACTCCCACTTCATGTCAAACAGAGCACCTCATTGGCCCTCTACAATTGCAGTCTGGACATTGGATGGGTAACTGTAAATTCACCCCGGGGGTTCCACCTGTGACCCTCTTGGACACTGACATTAGGTGCTAATCATAAAAATAAGGGTAGAAATTGGTTAGGCTTGTAAGGGCCCTAGGATCATTAGCCTAGTAACTTCTTATGATCCTATTATCTCTCAAGAGTAATTTAGCCATCTTAATAGATTCTGACAGCAGTAAATGAATCCCACAAATTAATGCTCTTTAATTAGGTAATACTGGCTGTACTATATTGGAAGGGTATTCTGTGTCAACTGTAGTTCTGCTGTGGAAGCACATTCTGTGTAAACAGCATTTTCCACTGATAGTTTTTTTTTTTGCATTAATCTGTAATCCCTTAGCCCTTGTTGCTCAGGGAGAGGAAGTAGATTCTTCATTCACTTTCTGCTTTCTTTATACACCCTTCCAGTAGTCAAGCAACCTCTACAGTTAGCATGGGGTGCCATTTTTGAACTTTTCCTGTGTAGATTGCTGCACTCTGCAGCCTCAATCCCAACTACATACTGTAAGTTTATCATCATTTTCTCTTTATTGGATCAGCAGTATCAGTTTTGAAAGAATGACTCAATACAATGTTTTTTAATGTTGTTGTACTAATACATAACTGTTGAAAACTCATAATTGCTACACCTCTCTCTTCTGTGAAATGATTCTAAGACAGTGCATTTATCCCCAAGTAGACTGCAGAGAATTTTTCCTCAGGTAGATAGCAAATGTTGGAGGTGTGACAGGAAAGAAAGAGGTAATTGGGAACATATTTTCTGGGAGTGTGGTGAGCTTGCAGACTTTACGGATTCCCTGTGGGATGCATTGTCGGAGATGCTGGTGGGCAGATTGGTGTGATGAGGGAGAGGATTTTTCTGAGCTATGATACAGAATCAGAACTGCCTGAGCCTGGTAATGACTTGCTGTGTCTAATTATGCTGGCTGCCAAAACAGCAATTACTAGAAAATGGAAATCAAAATTTAAACCAAGTATTCTAGAATAATGTATATAGTGTTGCTTAGCTTACATGATATATAGCAATATATGTGAAGTATAATATTTCTAAATGTGAACTTATTAATACAGTTTGATTACTTTTATATAAATAAAAGTCACTTATAAAAGTCAAGGAACACATTTCATTCAAGTCTGGAGTGCAGGAAGCATTTACTCTTAGCTGCCACATTAGTTCAAATTTCTCTAATAAAAGACCACCTCAAATGTCCATAGGTACATGGTCAATAGCCCTAAAGTTAAATTTATGTAGTGGATTTTCACTACAGTGATGAGAAAAAGCATTTTCCTCCTTGTTTTTAATACTGTACAAGTGTTCATACACACGTTCTCTCAGTTTACGATCTGTCTTGCCAATGTAGAAAGCTGGGCAGGTTTGGCATTGGGCTACATAAATCACAGACTTAGAATTACAGTTAAGTCTGTGTTTGATGTTAAACTTTGAGGCACCAATTTTAAAAACCTGCCCAGTCTCTATAAATTTACATTGGTTACAGGATTCACATTTATACATTCCTGAGCTTCTACTTGTATTAGTCGGCCCACCTTCAGTTAAACTCTTTAAGTTCCTTCCTTTTCTGAAAGTAATCAAAGGTACAGGTCCTATTTTCTGTATTAACAATTTATCTGTTTTCAGTAAAGCCCAGGAAAATTTTCCTCACCTCATTGGCTTCTATTGTGTAAGTCATTGTAAAACTGAGAGAAAATTGAGTGTTGCTATTGTGACCATGCCTGCTATCTACTAAGCTACAAGTTGTTTCCACGGACATTAAAGTTACTCCTGGACAGTCGTTCTGTACGGGTCTATCAACATGATGGAGAATATGTATAAACATTCCTGATTCATGTTTTAATTGAACTTCAGCAATAATTTCAGTCAAGAAAGCATCAGGGTACCCTCTATGTGCAAACATGTGTCTCAACATTGCACATTCTTCCAGAAATCTGCCTTCTTCACTTGTCATTCTGGCAGCTCGCACTAATTAGGGTACCCTGATGCTTTGGTGCCTCAAAGCTGTGGTTACTCATGAATAATGCCAGTTGCTACTACAATTACTAAAGATTTTACAATTAAAAACCTTGGGTTGTCTATTTGGCTTCATGCCATTGTGGGGCGTTCTATGTTGGCCAGACCTCTAGGCCACTTAGGACACGAATAAATGAACATAGAAGTGATATCAAAAACAAAAAGGAAACAAATGCTTTATACCGACATGTTTTACAACATCAACAAGCACAGTTTATGTTTATGATCATAGACAGAATAGTTGGTGATCGTAGTAATCCACAAGGGTGGCACGGTATACTGAATCATAAGGAGAAATATTGGATAATCACTTTGGGTGCACATTTTCCACCTGGACTCAATGATCACCTATAACCACAATTTTATGTAGAATGATATATTTTTCCATTTTTTATTTTAATTATCATTGGTGCCAGGTATAGTATATTTTCATTAATTTATTGTTGATCCCATACATATTCATTATTCATTGGACATACATGTTGTATAATATATTACATTAATTATGAGTTATGATACGTTAGCTGTTTTGGTTATCAACTATGCATGTTATAGCTGGGAAGTTGGTCCTTACCAGTTGGATGTATCATTTGTGTAAAAAATGTGGATATTTCATGTTTTTTATATATACTTAGAATTATGTATAATTATTATATCTATGGTTCTGCATTTAACGTCATTATTCTACACATACTGTTCTTGTTTTGGCTCTAGTATAAATTATAATGACTTTTTGTGACATCTTGGTTTGTGTCTGAATAGTAGCCATGGTCTCTGGTACTTTGTTTGTTAGCCTCAATTATTTTACTATTTTAGGCATTATTCATGAGTAACCACAGCACACCATGTGTTTATTGGTCAGCACAATGTATAAATTTGCATATTAAATTGTGTTCTGTATGTCTGTTTGTCCAACACTGAAGAAAGCATAATTTTGCCGAAACCGGTCTGTTTTTTATTTTCAGTAATAAAGTCAGTTTATTCACTATCCTTTTTGGCTGTACGTTTGACTGTCAATTTTGCTGGCCAACTGTGTTTCTTCATGGTATTACCCGGCCATGCATCTCCCACGTGCACAGCAATTGGTTTTGTCAAGATTCCTCCAGGCCCAGCTGCAGATGGGAGTGCTCCTGCCTCCCCCCCCCTCTGGGGAGGAGCTCGACCCCTTTTTTTGCCCCAATTGCTCCTTCTCCAACCCGCTTCCCGGGTTCGGAGTTTTCAGAGCCGGGTAGCATCGGGGGGGGGGGCTGTCGGCGCTGACAGTATTGGGTACTTCGGCGCAGACAATGCCCTCGAGTCTGTCGAGTCCCTTTTCTTCGGATCCGAACTCTCAGAGCTGGGAGCCGAGCTTCAGATCCAAGGGTCTCAGTGTGCCTTCGGCTCTGCCCAGGTCGGAGCATACTGGACCTTCGGATCTGACCGCGTTGGCTCCAGCCCCGATCCGCCCGTCGGATCCGAGGGAGGGTCTGCTCTCAGATCTGAGAGAGAGCAGCTCTCCTTCAGCATTCTACATAGTGGAGAGGGTTCTGTCGAGGGATTCCAGACCCCCGGCCTTGGCTACGGCTCCACCCTGCACCCCATCTCAGATGGGTCCGACTTCCGTCAGCCAGTCCCAGGGACAGCCTGCTCCGACGTCCCAGGTCATTCCGTTGGAACATGACATTGCTGGTGAGGTCTCCTCGGACAGCCCCCCCGAGGAGATTCCTCACAAGCGCAAGTGCAAGAGGAGGCACTTGGACTCCCCTGAGTCCTTGACCGAGGACACAGATTTGGAGGAAGGGGAAGGTTCCCCAAGGTCACCCCCTGAGGACGTTTCATTTGGAGACATCATGGAGATGCTCAGGATTAGGGGGGGTGGTCTGCCCCAAAGCCTACCTCGGACGAATCTGTGTTTCTGCAGGCGTTTGAAGCAGGCCCGTCTACCTCTTGGGTGTCCCCTCCAGCTGACCCCCTGGTAGATCTGATCACTACCAGGGCGTGGAAGGAGCCGGACACTGTGGAGCCAGTCCCAAAAAGACCTGACAAAATACTTAGTCCACCCTTCGACAGATCACACTGGAGTAAGGGAACCCCTGTAGATGCCATGTTGGTGGTGGCGGCCACTAAAAGGGAATTAGCCCAGGAGAGTCCCTCGGTCCATCCTCCAGACAAGGAGTCTCGGTCGATGGATCGATTAGAGAAGCGGGTTTTTAGTTCAGCTACCTTTTCAGTGAGGTCACTGAACTACATGGCACATGTCATACGACTGCAGCGAGACCTTATCAAAGAGTACGCCACGTCGCCCCCGGAGTCCATGTCAGCGGAGGACAAACAGTTGTACTCTTCCCGAATGGCCACTCTTAGGTCTATCTCGAACACCTCTATGCGGCTACTGTCCCACACCACAGAAGGGGCCGCTAGAGCTAGCGGAGCAGGCGTCGTTATGAGGCGACAGGCCTGGCTCCGCCACTGTGATTTCGCAGAACCCTTTAAGGTGTCTTTTGCTAATGCCCCTTTCGATGGTTCTGCCCTTTTTGGCAAAACCGTATGCGATACCTTGGTCCAGAGCGAGAAGGACGGGAAGACGTTGTCTGCCGTCAGAGTCTGCTTCTGCTTCCCAGAGGTCCTTTTCCAAGAACCAAAAGGGACAGAAGAAGATGTGGTTCCGGAAGTCACAACAGCCCCATTTTGCTCCGGACCCCCAGTCCTTCCATGGCAGAGGAGGACAGGGTGGATGCCGCCCTAGAGGCAGAGGGGGCCCGAGGAACTTTGGGTCCAGAGAACCGTTCTCTGACTGGCCCACGCAACAGCCCTGAAGGGTTACCCGACTGCTCCACTCTGGAGGCAGTCGGGGGGCGCTTCTCGAGGCACCTAGCAGCTTGGGAGTCCATCACGACCAACCGCTGGGTGCTTTGCATCATATCTAGAGGTTACCAGATCCCTTTCTCCACTTCCCTCACAATCCCAGACACCTCCCCGATGTCCCACCTGAGCAGAGGGAGGCCGCAGCTGCGGAAATCCAGCGGCTGCTAGAAAAAAGAGCCATCCAGCACGTCCCCCCAGACCAGTACAGATCAGGCTTTTACTCCAGGCTCTTCTTGGTGCCAAAAAAGACAGGGGACTTCAGACCGATCCTCGACCTAGCCCTCTTGAACCTGTCAGTAACCAAGGAAAAGTTCCGGATGTTCACTCTTCAATCCATTCTCCCCCTCCTGCGGGAGAACGAATGGATGTGCTCTATAGACCTCAAGGATGCATACTACCACATTCTGATGGACAGACGATCCAGGAGGTTTTTCCGCTTCCGGCTAGGAGCCAGCCGTTACCAATTCAGGGCCCTTCCCTTTGGTCTCACCACAGCCCCTAGGGTGTTCACCAAAGTTCTGTCGGTCATAGCGGCCCACCTGTGACTGCAGGGCATTCAGGTTTTCCCATACCTGGACGACTGGCTCCTGACCGCCCCCACAAGGCATCTACTCTGCACAGCCAGAAACTCCTTTCTTCACCTAGTGGCCCAGCTGGGGATCACTATCAACATAGAGAAATTTTCCCTTTCTCCAACTCAAGCCATAGATTTCATCGGAGCAAGGTTGGACACAAACAGGTGTCTAGCCCTCTTAACTCCAGACAGAGTGCGGACCTTAAGACTCCATGTGCGGGCCATCCTCCTACCCCAGGCACCGCCGGCGGAATTGGTCCTGAGGGCTTTGGGTTCGATGGCGGCCACCATCAACCTATCGCCGATGGCGCGTCTGAACATGAGAGTCCTGCAATGGACTCTCCAAGTTCAATGGTCTTTTCTGCAATTCCCCCTGTACCACCTTATTCCCCTCAGCAGGGTTTGCAAGGAGGCCCTCTTATGGTGGCTCCAATCCCCGGACCTCCAGAAGGGGCGCCCCTTTTCTATGTCCCCTCCCCTAACCACGGTGACCACGGACGCCTCTCGCCTCGGGTGGGGGGGGCATTGTGTGGGCAGGACAGTCCAAGGCACGTGGAACAGCACAGAGACCTCTCTGCATATAAATGTCCTAGAGATGAGAGCAGTGCTTTTGGTGTTGCAAGCACTACAGAGCCTTCTTCCCATAGGAGTGATTGCAATCCAGACGGACAACATGGCAGTATTCTGGTACATCAAGAAACAGGGAGGGACCAGGTCTTATCCCCTTTGTCGAGAGGCCATGAGAGTGTGGGAATGGGCGATTTCCACCAACCGCTTTCTCATAGCGATGCACATTCCGGGACGGTCCAACATTTTAGCAGACAGGTTGAGTCGCACCATCCTCTCGCCGTACGAGTGGTCTCTGAACCCAAAAGTAGCGAAGCAGATATTCATCACTTGGGGTCAACCTTGTTGCGATCTTTTCGCCTCTCCTTCAAATGCGAAATGCAACGACTACTTTGCTCTAATTCCCCCACCCGGGGAATCCCCATGAGATGCTCTGGTGCATGCTTGGCCCCCCGGTCTCCTTTATGCTTATCCTCCTCTTCCGCTGATGTTGAAGTTTCTACAGAAAGCCAGTCGGTTGCAGAACAAGATAATCCTCATTGCCCCATTCTGGCCTCGCCAGGCTTGGTTCCCGTATCTTTGGTCTCACCTAGTGAATCCTCCCTGGATTCTGGATCCCATTCCGGATCTCATAACCCATCCATTGGATCTTCCGACCCCGAATCTGGACAACCTCAAACTCACTGCTTGGTTGATCCAGTTCCAAGGTTAGCTAGGACTCCGGTATCTCTTCCCAGGTCAAAGCTATTCTGGTGGCGGCGCATAAGCCATCCACCAGAAAGGTCTATGATAGAAAATGGAAACGTTTTTCTATTTGGGCAGAGCACAGAGATCTAGATCCTTTCACGGCTCCATTGCCTGTGGTGTTAGATTTCCTATCAGGAATCTTCGATCAGGGCGCCAGCTCCTCTACAGTCAAGGTTCAGTTGGCGGCTATCTCTCACTATCACGTAGGAAGCGACCTTGGACCGTTGATCTCCTCCAAGTTATGCAAGGCCTTTCTGAAGGGTACCTTCTTACTCAGACCCCCGGTGAAGGAAGCAGTCCCTCCTTGGGACTTAACTTTGGTATTGCAGGCACTTACAGCCCCTCCCTTTGAACCTGCAGCTTCAGTAGATCTAAAATTTTTATCATGGAAAACTGCCTTTCTTGTAGCTATCACCTCAGCTCTAAGGGTTTCTGAAATTCAAGCCCTTTGTGCAAAACCACCTTATTTGTCCTTCCACAAAGACAGAGTCTACCTCAGGACCAATCCCTCCTTTCTTCCAAAAATTGCATCCGAATCGAATATTAATCAGTCCATTAACTTACCATTTTTTTTCCCAACTACCAAAACAAAGGGGAACGTTGGATCTACACAGACAACTGCGCTTTTATTTACATAGAACAGCTGGTCATAGGCAGTCAGATCAGCTGTTCATTTCCTTTGCCAAATTTAACTTAGGAAAGGCTGTTTCCAAAGTCACACTGTCCAGATGGATTTCTCAGTGTATTCTGTTGGCATATGAAAGTACTGGTCGGCCCGCACCTCTAGGAGTTCATGCCCACTCTACCCGGTCTGTCTCTACCTCGGCGGCCTTTTGTTGTAGACTCTCGTTGGATGATATCTGCTCAGCAGCAACATGGGCTTCGTCTCATACCTTCATTAATCACTACAAGCTGGATAATGTCTCCAGAGGGAGAGCATCCTTTGGCTCTGCAGTGCTCCGGAACATCCTTCCTTGAGGACCGCCCAAGATTTAGGTAGCTGGGTACTCTGTCCCATAGGTTGATGCACAAATAAAGTTAACTACTTCAGATTAAGAAGTTATGTACTCACCATAATGTTCCATCTGAGTAGGTAAACTTAATTTGTCAGCAAACGATCCCCCCTCTGTCCCCCTGACCTTTGGATGTTCGAGATGTTGCCTTCCTTATGGCAAGGGTATGTAGCTAGTTTTGCGGGTGATTTTTGTATGCTTATCTAGCTGTGGGCAAACTCGATCTGAGGTCAGGTAGGGTTGGCAGGGGATTATGGGTAGGGGGAGGAGCTTGGAGCTTGGATCTGTGCTGTTGGAAACTGCCGGCTCGGATCCGATATGGATCCGAAGACACATAGGTTGCTGACAAATGAAGTTTACCTACTCAGATGGAACGTTATGGTGAGTACATAACTTCTTATTTTTTAAAAACTGTAGCAAACTGCTTACAGTTTATAAAAGAAAATACGAGCCGGCTTTAGGAACACAAAAACACAATTTATTACTGTGAGAGCTTTCGTAAGAGTAAATACTCCAACTTCTTCAGACAAACTCTAGGACAAAAGAACACACTTTATATAGTGTTATAGACAATAAATCAATCAAACAATCATTCAATCAGAAAGGCTCTGACCCTAATCAGTATTAATCATTTTAAAACAAGTCGTAGAACCATAACACCATAAATAAGTTAAATTCAGTAAGAAAAATACATCAGTATTATTACTAAGAAACCACTTTTGTAAAAACTCCATAATAAAATGTTAGACATACATAAAAAAATGCATAACAAAATAACACCTAAACTATCTAACACCAAGGCATAAGTAGATACATTGGGCAGCTAGGCGAGGACTAACGCCCCTAGTGGATATACCAACATAAAACATTATATGCTAAATACAAAATATGCTTGAAAATATATATGCAATATATATATATATATATATATATATATATATATATATATATATATATATATATATATATATATATATATATATAGCAAACTACTGGGTTGATAATTACTGCCAAATCCTTGACTTTTATGTAGGTATATGTACATAAAAACTCTCATTATTATGTGTGAACTATAATTATAGAGGAATTTAGTATGCATTTATATGTACAAGTATCCAAATTACCGAAAATTTCTTATTATTAACTACCTGGTAAGAGCTTTTATTTTAAGCAAACATTTAATGGCTACAAATTAATTTAGTCCTGGTGGAATATAGACTGATGTGCTAATTTGCCACCACAATTCGTACTCCTCAAGTTTTAAGTCCCGTGGGCCATCTCTGACATTGTGTTCAACTTGTTGTAACACCACAAAAGAAAATTTATGATCAGGGTGCCCCATGATGTGTTTGGCTAGGGCATTGGTGGCTAAATTATTGTGGATACTATACAGGTGCTCATACACTCTTTGTCTGATTTTCCTCTCAGTTTTGCCAATATAGTATGCATCACAAACTTCACATAAAGCAGCGTAGACTACCCCTGAGTGTCACAGTTGAACTTCCCATCAATTGTATATACCCTGTCCCTAATCTTTATTTTGTTAGTAATTTTAATATGTTTGCATTGGGGACATCTACCACACTTAGACATACAAAGGCAGCCCTTACTGTTTTTTTTCTTCTTTTTCTCAACCAGACATTTCAAATTAGGGCCCCTTCTGAAAGTGAGCTGCGGTGATTGTCCAAAAGATTTATTAATCCCATTATCTTTTAAAATAAAGGCCCAATTTTTAGTAAGGATGTCCCTAATGAATTTAGAATCTAAAGAATATGTTGTCGTGAATCTAATATTCATATCCAAACTAGTATCCGTTCTTCTTTGGGAATGTAGTACACCCAATGATGTTATCTCCGTCTCATATCCTTTGTGCACTATGGGGCAAAAATGGCCTACTAACATTTTATTAATCACTTCATCAAAAATATGTTCTAGGAATTCCATAGGATAACCTCTTTTAATGAACATGTTTTTGAGCAAGGCACATTCGCTTAGGAAGTCGTCATAGTTCGAGATCATTCTGGCTGCCCTGACTGCCTGCCCTTGCACTACTGCCTTCTTCTGATGGTGTGGGTGGCTGCTCGTAAAATGTAAGAAGGCATTTGAATAAGTAGGCTTTCTAAAGATAGTGGTTTTATACCTACTATTTGGGCTATCTTTACATAATTGGACATCCAAAAAATTGATTGTATCAAGGCCTACTTGGAAAGTAAATTCCAAGAATGTTGTTAAGGCTGTGATAGCTGTAATGAATGGTTGAATCAACTCAACATCCCCTTCCAAATAAAGCAGATGTCGTCCTGGTACCTCGTGTACTAGAAAACATGTTCCTTAAACATTGGGTTGTTAAACAACAGCACTCTTTCCCAATAGGCCATTACACAGTTGGCAAAACTACTGCCACAAGGTGAGCCCATTGCTATACCAGATTTCTGTAAAACAGTTGCCCATTGAAACTAATGAAATTGTTAGGACTATCTCTAGCAGAGTTTCAATAACATCAGTATCTTTATCGTCCATCCTTTTAATGTGTAAGAAATCTCTAATCCATTCCATACCTAAATTGTGGGGAATGACAGTATAGAGATCCTTAATATCAACTGTAAGGAAGACGAAATTGTCATCATATTCTAAGTTGTTAATGTTATCAAGAAAACTCCAGGAGTCATGGCATATCTGTGGTTCTGATTTAACAACAGGTTTCAGTTTGTGGTCTACATACTTCGCACTTGCGTAAGTAATAGAACCCCTCCCGTCCTCTATTGGTCTGAATGGGGGATTCTTCACATCTTTATGTAACTTTGGGGCCCCAAATAATATAGGTGTCACAGGAGCTGACATGGTTATATATTGGAGTGTGTCCAAATCAATACTCCCTTCAAGGAACAAATCATTAAGCATGTTGTTAACATTTTTGTAAGCCCCATTAATTTCATTTACACTTACACGTTCATAAGTACCACTATCCAAATGTACTTGCATCCTATCCACATATTCATATTGATCCATAAAAATAAGGTCCCCGCCCTTGTCAGGCTTCATAACTCTAATATCACATGCATTGAGAAGATTAATGAACGCAAGTTCATCCATAGAAAAATTCCTTTGTATGCTTGAATTATTGACTCTCTTTGCTAACAACGCTCTAATGTCCATTTTGCACAATTTTTCAAACACTGCAGGGATTCTTGTAATGGTGGATTAAATAAGCTTGATACTCTCAAGCTGTTAGTGAGTGTAGAATTAGTTCCCATTAGACAAGTTAAATTGAGTTTGCGCACGAACATTTTTAAATCTAAGATAGTCTTGACCAAGTCCGCTCTTTTATCCAGGACAAATGATAGACCTTTGGAAAATACATTAACCATACTGTCATCAATATGAAGGGAACTAAAGTTAAATATTTTAAAATCCCCTTCAGTACTTACTAGGATTTGGAGGGCATCATGTCTCATCTCCTTCTCCGATTCTGATGTCTTCTCTGTTGACCCTGCCTTCTGTTGTTCCTTTGTTGATTCAGATTCTGTTGAAATCCGTAGTTGTCCCGAAAACCCTGTTGGTTGTTTATATCCATTAGACTGTTGTTGTTGCCACCTCTGGCTTACTCTTGTTGCTGAAAAGCATTATACTATTGATTATTTCTGATACATTTGCTACGGCAAACTAATGGTGTTTGGTCCCCATTAGCAAAGTTTTCAGAACTATTCGTATCATCTGCGTCATCAACTAGGCATTGATTAGATACGTCCTCACCATTAGTGTTTGAGTTAGGTATTACAGGGGGTGGTGGGTATGCAAAACATTTCATGTAGTCATTCAAGTCTCTTGTAATCTTTTTCACCACAATGGCTTTAGTAAGACTGGCCTCAATACTTGAAAAAAGTCTTGCATACTCGAACCTATATATATCAAAGTCAATGTCACTAGTGATGGCATGCTCTAAAATCTCCAAATCAGCCTTGAATGTGTCAGTTTGAATCAAGTAGTGTTTGATAAGAGTAGAAAGAAATTCGAAACCTTGTTTGTCAAAGAGTGCAATTAAGTCATTATGAAATGCTGAATTATTCACAAGGCCAGCAGGGTATCTCCATTGGCGTAGACCCTCAGGAATTATTTTTTTAGATCAGCATTCTTGCAGATATGAAACTTCTAACTGTAATTTGCGACATTTGAATAATTTTTTATCAAAGTCATTCAACTGCAAGACAATAGATTTGGTAACATTATTAGGCCCAGTAGTTGCCCCCAAATTATTAGAATTATTGTAAAATGTAGCATCCCTTAGGTATGTAGCCATAGTAGGAATATTCCCAAGGCTAAACATATTGGGACCTCCTCGCTGTCTGCCAAGGGACGCCCTCTGATTACCTTCTGTATTGGTGATATTTAGCTCATTGGGCGAAACCCTTGTTGGAGCACTGGAAACAGAGAGTAACAGAAGTTGTTCACTTGAACTTTATGTGAGGTTCGCTGTTTCAGCTATTCCATGTGTTGTAGACTCATTCGTTCCATCAAGGCGTTGTGTTAGCAAATCGACCCTTTTCAAAAGTGCCTGCACCAGGGCTGTCAGATTCCCCACGGCATTCGCCTCCGGAGATGCACCTGGTGAAACCGGAAAACCGTTGCCCTGAGAAAATAAAGGTTGAGATTGTGCACCCACGCCGCTTGCCATTCAGACCACACTAAACACTTCTCACACTAAAAAACTTGGTAAAAGAAAATACAAGCCGGCTTCAGGAACACAAAAACACTATTTATTACTGTGAGCGCTTTCGTAAGAGTAAATACTCCAACTTCTTCAGACAAACTCTAGGACAAATGAACACACTTTATATAGTGTTATAGACAATAAATCAAACAATCATTCAATCAGAAAGGCTCTGACCATAATCAGTATTAATCATTTTAAAACAAGTCGTAGATCCATAACACCATAAATAAGTTAAATTCAGTAAGAAAAATACATCAGTATTATCACTAAGAAACCACTTTTGTAAAAACTCCATAATAAAATGTTACGCATACAATAAAAAACACATAACAATATAACACCTAAACTATCTAACACGGTCCAACCAAGGCATAAATAGATACATTGGGCAGCTAGGCGAGGACTAACGCCCCTAGTGGATATACCAACATAAAACATATGCTAAATGCAAAATATACTTAAAAATATATATGCAAAAAATATATATATATGTATAACAATATATATATATATATATATATATATATATATATATATATATATGTATATAGCAAACTATTGGGTTGATAATTACTGCCAAATCCTTGACTTTTATGTAGGTATATGTACATAAAAACTCTCATTATTATGTGTGAACTATAATGATAGAGGAATTTAGTATGCATTTATATGTACAAGTATCCTAATTACCGAAAATTGCTTATTATTAACTACCTGGTAAGAGCTTTTATTTTAAGCAAACATTTAATGGATACAAATTCATTTAGTCCTGGTGGAATATAGGTTGATGTGTGAATTTGCCACCACAATTCGCACTCCTCAAGTTTTAAGTCCCATGGGCCATCTCTGATACTGTGTGTGTATTTATTATGCTTTCCCTGTATGGACGCCCCTCACTGGTGTTAGTGGCAAGGACTGAGGCTCCTTGATTGCTGGGCCAGTGCATGGGTGTTACACACTCATTTATTTGTTAAAAAAAATAAATAAAGAAATAAATATTTTTTTAAAAACTGTAGCAAACTGCTTACAGTTTATACCACACACAGAGTGCTGCAGCCCTCAGGATTTACCTAAAAAACAATTTTTTTTTTACATTTAAACTATAGAAAACTGCTTGTTACAATGTAGCAAGCAGTTGTTATAGTTTATACTGTGCATGTAGCACTACAGTGCTGAGTTTACTACAGTTTAGACCACACAGGGAGTGTTACAGAACTCAGTTTTGATCACAAATGTATTACCAGCTTTTAAAAACTGGTGCTCATTAAAGAGTGATTAGATCAGCTGATCCGGCCCCCCAATAATTTACGCCCGGGGTAGTTGCTTGTCTTGCTCTGCCCTAGCTAAGTTACAGTATGTTACAGACTTGCACAAGTGTTAAAACACTGAATACGTTTTTATATGACTAATTACTACTAGATAAGATTGTATATTTTTAGTATGTCCTAGGGTACAGACTAAGTTAGAAGTCATACCATCATTGTGTATATTGCAATTGTGAACTGCATTTTTTTACCCAAATATTTAGTTGCATTGTGAATGCTTACATCTTTCTGTTAACAGAGACGTGTTACAAAGCTAGATATTCTACACTTCTAACTGGCAAAGCAGACATGCTATGCCTCTCTGTAGTGCTTTTTATTATATAGTTCCAAGGGCATTTTCAGGTGACTGCTTTTCCTCAATAGTGATTTCTATATAATACAATTTCTAATCCCTTCTCTATGTACATACATCTACTGTTTACTACTGTACACCAGATAACCTCAATTGTTTTCTGCTACCAGCACATACTATCTTCCATCTTCTTTCTGTTCTGGTTAAAATAGTCCCTGTTTTTCTATCCTGAATATGCCTGCTATAGACAACATCCCAGATCTTTCAATTACCACTGTCAAAGCAACTGCAGAACCCATTCAGCAAACTGCTGCTGAACGTTGCTCACCTGCAAGATTCTAAACTATATTTGGAAAATGTATATATTAGGCAACATAGTGCAACAATATAAATCACTCTACTTTTCTTTTGTATTATTAGCTGTTGTCCTAGTTGCTAACAGTCTTGAACTCAGAACTGATCCCCAGCAATGCAGACGTTAAGATAAGAACAACTCCAGCTAAATAACTGGTGTATTTCTTTTCCTGTATTATCTCCCCAAGTAGTTTAGCAGTCTTAATAGATTCTGACAACAGTAAAAAACTACTACAGATAAAAGCTGTTTGCAATAATTGCCTGATACTGGCTCTACTATGTTGGAAGGCTATTCTGTGTCTACTATAGTACTACTGTGGAAGCACATTCTGTGTAAATGCCAGTTTCCATAGATATTTGTTTTTTCATTTCTCTCTAATCCTGTAGCTCAAGTGGTTCAACCTGCTCTGTTCACCTTTACTAGTGCTTGGGCTCACCCCACTCCTATATCCTAGCAACATGTCCCACCCACCCCCGCTATATCAATATTTAAACCTGCTCATCTCCTCCCACTAATCACAAACAACCAATCATTCATCTCCTCCCACCCACAATAGGATCATAGGAGATTACTAGGCTATCGACCTGGAGGTCATTATAAGTTTAGCCGTTTCATCCCAGTGTAATACCTTAGAAATGCTATTCAGTACCCAAGATTGCATTTAGTGATGACTGCCCTTGTCGAGAAGAGTTGTGGCCTCTATCCCCAGTAAGAATTTATGGTACCCCATCCACTCATCCAGGTTCCTCTTGAACAGTGTTATAAAGGTGCCCTTTTTCTCACGAGGTGGTAGCCTGTTCCAAAGAAGCGGCAGTCGCTGGGAGATAAATCTGTCCCTCCAGCAAGTTCTATTTAAGTCGCACATGATATTTAGGTCCCTGGAATGGGTAGCCCTAGTCCTGTTTGATTTACGGATATACAGCAAGTTAATTAGGTTTGGGTCTTGGATTGCTCTGTAGGCCAGGCATAAACCTCCCCTAAGAAGTCTATACTATACAGAGTATAGTGAAAGGGACTTTAGTCTGTCTGTGTAAGGCACATGCTGGGGCCTCTTGATCTTCTTTGGTAGAAACCTGAGGTCTCTCTAATTGCTGCAGGTGCTTAGTACGGTATGTGCCAAATGGGGTATTATACTCAGTTATGGGCCGGATAAGTGCTGAGTATAGGGGGCTTATAACTTCTTTTGCTCTCCGGGTGATGCCTTTACTAATCAAATGTGCAACGTAGAAAGTTTCCTTACTACAGTAGACACATGGTGGTTTAAGTTAAGGTTGCAGTCAGCTTGTGATCCCAGGTGCATTACCACTTGATGGGTACTTAGGGTGTTGTTGTTGATCTAGTAGTGTGAGAGGACATTGTTTGTGCTGAAGGGAATGATGATGCATTTCTTTGCATTCAGTTTGAGACTGTGACAAATATGCCAGTCACTGGTCGTGTGAGACCATCCTGGAGTATACTGACTTCATTTTGGGGATTCAGTGATTGCACCTAGTTTGCAGTTGTCTGCAAACTTGGTCAGCCATAACTCCTTAGTTTTGACCTGAACTTTTGAAAAGTATGTACCAAACAGTAGGAGGGGCCCAGCACTGACCCCCTATGGCACCCCACTGGTAACCGGTCTGCTGGTTGATGTGGAGTCACCCATTTTGATAGCGCATGTCTGTTTTGTGAGCCAGCTGGCAACCCATCTTACAATAAAGGGGTTTACACTCAGTGTGATAAGTTCACTGGTAATGCCGGAGTGTGGGATTGTGTCAAAAGCCTTTGCCAGGTCAAGGTATGCTGTGTGCACAGATTTGACCTTGTCAATGGTCTTGGTCACATTTTCAAAGAAATCCACCAGATTTAACAGGCAGGATCTGCCCTTCATGAAGCCAAACTAGGTAGGATCCAGAGTTTGGAGGTCACCTATGTCTTTATTTTTGATGTCCATAATGATACGTTCCATGGCCTTACAGATGAGGCTGGTCAGGCTTATAGGTCTGTAATTCCTTGAGTCTGTTGCTACCTTTGTGGAGGGGAATAACTGTTGCTGTTCTTCATTCCATAGGAACAAAGCATGTGCTTAGGATATTATTGAAAAGGGTACTTAGTGGTGATGCTAGTTCATGTTTTAGTCTGTTTAGAAGACAGCCTGGGATGTCATCTGGTCCCATGGAGGCTGTGTTTTATGCCTTAGGCAAGTCTTTGAGGATGTAGTCTTCAGATATGTAGGGTGGGGGAAAGTATGAGGGAAGTTTTGTTGTAAGTTAGGAGGGGATAGGGGAGTGAAATTTTCACCAAATCTATCTGCTAGCAGGTTTGCTATCTCTATGGGGTCAGCATGTGTGATACTGTTGACCACTAGTTCTGGTTAGGTACATAGCTGTAAAAGGCCTTAAGGCTATGCTTGGCTGTACTTGCTAAGTTTCTGTCAAAGGAGCCCTTGGAAGATTTGACAAGTTGTCTTATTTGCCTGTTGAGGCTGAGGAGGGTGCTTTTCCATTGTTGGGGCCTTGCCTTTGTTTTCTTGGACAGCAACGTTTTGCATTTATTGTAAAGTTTGTTGATGTTGGAAGTCCACCATGGCAGCTTGTTTTTACTTGGGGCCCTAGTTTTGTTTCTTTCTGGTACGGCTAAGTTTATGTACTTATGCAAGTGATTGTACAGGGCTTTAGTGTAAGCTTCGGTGTAGTTACCATTTCCAGTTTGGGGCTTGGAATGCATTTATACCTTCACCTAGGAGGGTATAGTTTGCCTTGGTGAAGTTTTTTAGTCTGATTTCACCCTTTGTGAGTTCTGGTGTTAGTGCCAGCTCGAAGGTGACTGATTTGTGGTCATTTTTAACTAATGAAGGTCCAACAGTTGCAGCAGTGCATCTGATTGACATGTTGGTGAGGACCAGATCCAGAATGTTTGTTCCCCCTGTCGGAGTATGGACAGTTTGTTTCAGGACATTTGAATTAACAAAGTCAGGGAAATTTTGCACTAGTGAGTTAGGGCTAGCGTAGGTTTCCCAGTTGATGGCGGGATAATTGAAATCCCCCATAACCAGTGTGTTTGGTAAAATTTGGATTGTCTCCAGTTTGGTCAAGTAGGCTTCATTGGTATCATGACCCATGGAGGGGGAATCTATAACTGGCTATGACTTGAATGGGGGTCTTGCCCACCGTAACCTGAACCTGGAGTAACTCCATGGAGTTGTCCAATCTAACTAGATGGGAGGTGAATGCATCTCTAATATAGGTTGAAACACCAGAGTGTAGTTTTTGCTTTAAGCTCCAAGCATTTACTAGCAAGACCTTTATTTTGTTCTGATTGGTTAATTTCATGTTGGTAATGTTGTTTGTAAGACCTTGCCTAAAAAAGGCACTATGGGGGGAGACAAGAGCCTTTGCCAGCAGCCAAAAGCCTAGAGATGCCAGGTACAAAAAGCAGCGAGGTTTGTCAACCATGGCTTCCCAGGCTGACAGGAACTGGATCCCCTTTTAATTGACACCAAAAACTGAGCTAATTATTGAAATCAGTAATTTTTTGTTTATAATGTGGTATCATTCTAGGTGAGGGCTGTATGCTGCTCAAGGCTAGGGACATACCTGGCTGGGACACAAGGCTAAGGACATACCTGCCTGGGACACATACTCAGAGAGTTCACCCATGTCTCTCTTTATATAGTCCAGTGAAGTATGTCTCAGGTCATTCACACCAAGATGAACTATGACATTGTCATAATGGCACTTGTTGCTGAGAGACCTGAGTGCATGCATGATCTGATGAATCCTGGCACTGGACAGGCAGCTGACCATGACTTTCTCCTTGTCCAGCCAGGTGAGTGGGACATACATAATCCTCACTATTGAGTCTCCAATGACAAGAACATTGTTTTGAGTGTTATGCCTTACTGGCTTGGTGGGTGAGACACTGGTGTTGCTGAGTGTCATGGGTGCTGTGGGGACTGTGTTAGTTGTAACATTCTTGTGTTTTGGAGGTCTCTGGTGTTTTGGTAATTATTTTGAGAGAATCTCCACTTATGTGGATTTACATGTTTGAAGCATACTATGTGTATGAGTAGTGGTACTATGAGCATATGTAGTGATGGTGAGCTGACAACCTTCTCCGTGTTACTGTTTTGAGTGAGAAAGAGCATGGATTCTAGATTCTTTATGTAAATACATCTCTTGCACTCTGTACTAGAGTATTTTATTACTAGAGGGTTGTCAGTGTACATTACGCAATTGCTACACTGTCTCAAGAGACCCAAGTCAACAAGGTTGGCAGGAGAAACAAGAGTAGTCCAACTGTCCATGATGCTAGGTTGAAGACTGTTGCCACTAGGGGGTGGCTATTCAAAATCTATTATGGAGGAGCCCACTGGATGGATATTTCTGCCTGGGTTTGGTGCACAACTGCACGACAGTGCATGGTGCTGCGTGACCCTCAAACAAGCAGAAACTTGCTCAAATGTAGGACCTAAATACCAGCAGCTAAAATACCAGTCAGTCCCAATTCTTTCCACTAAACCCTCCATATTTACACTCCTCAAACCCTACCACTTTCTTAATAAATTAACTTAAGACCAATATATTACATCTATCACTAATTCCTTGTCCTAGTTTAGCCCCTCCATTCACAATATAATACAAGCCAATATACCTTCACTCCTCCTCAAAAATCCAATTAACAACTTACTTACTCTGTCCCCTTAACTCTTATTCAAAAAGTAATCACCTAAATGCTGCCCATACAACTTATGTTAATACCTCTCATATCCCTAGCACGCCTAACCTCCTACCAACAGCCAGTATTATGTCATTTCAAAACTAGCTACTTCTCAGAAATGCACCCCCTCACATCTCCTTCCTCCACTTTATAATAGCCCCATCTCTCTGTATAGCTCAGACCATTCACCTCTTCAAAAATAACCTATCTACTTACAAAGTACCACTAAACAAATTAGACCTAAATCCTAAAATCAAATTCAAATGGCTCAACACTTACTTCCCCATATACTAGCACCTTCACCTATGTGATGACATATATCCAAATCCAGTAGACACTAACCAAGTGTCTTACACCCACATTACTCCTCCCTAAGGATCACTGGTCTGTACATGTATGTCATCAATCTGAGAAGCATGTGTAATAAACTGGCAGATGTTCCTGACTGGATAGTACAATGCTACCCTGATATCCTAGCCATCACCACAACATGGCTAAAGCAAGAAATTAAAGATGAGGAAATTATACCCACTGGCTGCAACATATTAAGATTAGACAGGACTAGAAAAAAAAGGTGGAAGCGTTGCAATCATCTTTAAAAACAACACTAATCTCTCTATCCATCTACTTAACACCCCCACAATTAAAACTGTTGAGATCCTTTCAACATTCCTTAAATTAAATACACACAAAAGTCTGTGCATTTTAGGAATGTATATACCCCCCATAACAACATCAACACATTTGAAGAAATACTGTCCTGGGTCTCATCCAGCATCTCACAAGAGACCGTAATAATGAGAGATCTCAACATTGATTGCCTAACTATAAATAATGACATCCCAAGCAATACTGTTAACCTGTATGGTTTCACCCAGCTAATTTCATCCTCAGTCATATATAACAAACAAACAAAGCAACCACAATTGTCCACTAACTCTAAAAATGTGCCCTCCCAGATGTCTTAAGTGGCCACCACCTTACATACATCATAAGAGAAACCTCTCCTATATAAAAAAACAGCACCAGTACAACAGTGTACACAATCTGTCTTCCTTCCACACAGATGGATTTATCTCCAGGCTAAAAGCATCATCTGGAAGATGTTAAAAACAATCCACTTAAATGAAGTTGTGTCCCTTTTTAACTCTACTTTTATCAATATTCTGAGCGGTCATGCCCCCATTTGAACCAAAAGCATTAAAAACAACCCTGCTCCTTGTTTATCTAAAGACATCAAACAAGGGGAAAAACAATAGCTTATTTATTCATCAGTTATACAAAGAATTTGGAAATGTCATAAAAAAAGTTCAGAACAGAAAATAATCTACCATACTAGACTGCAAAATGAAAATCAGAACCACCCCAAGGCCTTCTGGTCAACTATTAACAAACTTCTTCACCCTGGGCAAACATTCCAACCCACCCAATGTTTAAGTAACCATATCAGTAGTGTTGCTAACCAATTCAATAACCACCTTATACATGCAGTTACCTCTCTCATTAACAACTCACTCAACATGACCAACTTCAATCCTTTAGAACCACAAAACAACCAAAAAACCTTCACCTTCCAGTCATTTCTTATTTCTACCATCAAAAAGTTACTCCTTAAACTCAAACCAACCACCCTAGCTCCCTAATAACTACCTGCAGAATACACAAAACTATCAGAAGATACTTTATCCTACCTGATATCCATCTGAACAAACCAGGTAAATGAAAGAAAGTTATTTTCCCATGCTTTGGGAGAAATCGCGTATCTTGTCTTTACACAAAGAAGGAAAATGTAGTGACATATCTAATTGTAGGCCTATAGCAATCTTATCCCTATAGGCCTATAATTAGATATGTCACTACATTTTCCTTCTTTGTAGTGACATATCTAATTATAGAACAAAAAGATGTATAGCCAGCAGAAATGGTGATAAATGAAATAGTTTAATGAGAAACAAAGATAGAGGGTAACATACCCTACTATCTATAATGTCCAAACCGGTTTCGGCTATATTAGCCTTCTTCAGTGGAAACATCAAATAATCACTGACATCAGTATATATATCTCACAGCATACAGGCAGTAAATTGGTTAATTAAAATTGGTCATTAAGACCAGGTGGAAATAGAGCCCCTAATTTGATGATCCATTTACGTTCCTTAAAATTCAATAGATTATGCCAACCCAGCTTGTCCCTGCATTTACCAACAATACAATCAATGACCATAAATTTAAAAGAAGCAGAATTGTGTTTAACAACATGTTTATATAAAGCATTATTATTGCGTTTATTCCTAATGTCGCTGAGGTGTTCCCCTATCCTAATACGGAAGGATCTGGACGTCTGCCCAACATAAAACGATGAACATGTGCAAGTGGCTAAGTAAATGACCCACTCCATGTTGCAATTGGCCCAAAAATTAATATTGAAAATCTCCGAAGTATTACGGCCAGTGAACTCCCTGGTGTGTTGGATCCTCTGGCAATAGGAACAATGGCCACATGGTATACACCCCAAAACTGGGCCACCCCTCAATGTATGCTGAATGGAAACAGAGGGATTAAAACCCACCCTCTTATAATGGCTGAACAATGAACCTAATGTCCGACCCCTCCTGAAAGAAAAAGAACATTTGTCCCTCAGGTAAGGGTGTAATTTCTCTTCTGCCCTCAAAATATTCCAATGTTTATTAATGATGTTCATAAATCCTCGTGTGTTACATCCATATGTAGTAATAAGACGAACTAGATCGTCAGAAACATCCTTATGTTTATCTTTGTAACGTAACAAATTAACCCTGTTCTGATTAGAAGCCCAATTTCAAGCAGAACTCACCATACCTTGGGGGTAACCTCTCTCCCGAAACCTACATATTAAATCATTACGAGCAAGCTCAAAGGTTTGTTGATTTGAACAGATCCTTCTAGCTCTTAAGAATTGTGACTTAGGGATATTCTGGATGATATGTTGTGGGTGGAAGCTGGTGGCATGTAAAAGTGAATTGTATTCAGGAAACTTCCGATACATCCGTGTCGAAAGAGTATCATCAGGATTCCTGCTAACCTCAACATCAAGGAAAATAATCCTTGTTTTATGATAGGTTACTTTGAATTCAATCTCCCACACATTATCATTGAGGTAGCAAACAAATTCCTGAAGATAGATTTCATCTGACTTCACACCATCCAACAATCATCCAGATAATGCCTCCAAATGTCCATTTCATCCATGTATATATTGTGATTTGGATCATAAATCATAACCTCCTCAATATAGGCCATAAAGAGGTCAGCATAAATGGATGCAAAAGAAGCACCCATTGCTGTACCCTTAACCTGCCAAAAGCATTGGTCCTGGAAATAGAATACATTACTAGTCAAAACGTATTCAGCCAGGCATACCAAAAAAGTATTGAATCCTGGCTGGTACAAACCAGATCTCCCCAACCAATAATCCAAGGCCTGCAAACCTGCCCAGTGTGGAATATTAGTATATAGAGAGGTTACATCCAAGGTACATAACAACCAATGAGGCTCCAATTGTGTGTCGCAAATGATGTCCAAAAACTGAGTAGTGTCCTGAATTCTAGCTCTTATCAGAGGTAATAAAGGTTTTAGAAAATGAGTTAAATATTCAGACAAGGATTCAGTAATCGAGCCATGTCCTGATACAATGGGTCTCCCAGGGGGGCATTTAGCATCCTTATGTATTTTAGGTAGGAGATAAAAATATTGTTTACACGGAGATGAAACCTTCAGTTGGTTTCTATCTGACTCGGTTATAATGCCCTCTTCCTGAGCTTTTATCAGGAATGAGTCAATTTTGGTTTGGAAGTGATTAGTTGGGTCCAATGGCATGGCCATATAATATTTTTTGTCCCCCAATTGTCTCATAGCTTCTTTATTATATTCAGCCTTATCTTGAATCACTACCACCCCACCCTTGTCTGCTTGTACAATCACAATTTCTGCATTGTTCTTAAGCTCATCTATACATTGTACCTCTTGTTTAGAAAGATTATTGTAAGAAACTTGAAAACCCTTAAGATTACAATGTAATTCCTTCAGGACAATAGCTTGGAAAATGGAAACCAAATGTGACATAGGTAGAACAAAAGTTGATTTTTTAAATCTGAATCCCAGAACTGTAGAAACATTATCATTTGTGAAAAACAGTTTCAAATTAAGAAGACGACAGAAATTGACTACATCTTGTGCCAAAGTATATTCCGGGACAAAAAAACAGGAACAAAATTCAGCCCTTTGTTAAGCACTTTAATTTGTAAATCATTAAGATGTAAAGATGAAATATTATGAACATTGGTACTTTGTATTAGTGTTCTATCATCAGTTTTAACAGGCCTTCCCAGCCCTCCGTGGGTTTGACATTTGTTATGTTTCCTCCCCCCTCGTCTGTATCTGAACCCAAAGGGTGTGACACACTCCTCCTCTTGGGATCCGGTGATGCGTCAGTATGATTTCCCTCCCCTTCAGTGTTAGAGGACATATCATCCCCTGATGTATAGCTCAATGAATCAGAGCTCTTTTCAGAATTGATTTTGGTATTTTCCTCTTGGGGGTCAAAGGTTTATTATTAGGAAGCCTGAAAGTAACATTCCTAGAAATATCAAATGGCTTACCCCTTTCATAATCACCTATGTCTCTTTGAAACTTCTTCAATTTTTTGTCCTTTAGAACCTGTTCTAACTTTAATAACTCAGTGGTTAACTGATTCACACAAGAAGTAAAGGAACCACAAGATTCAAATTTATTGGTCTCCATACAGATAGTTTCAACTTCTTGAATACCTAGTTTAACTGCTCATTCATAAAAATTGGCTAAAGCATCCACAAAATTCAAGGATGCTGATTGTTGAATCTGAGTCCATTCATCCGTTAATTGTTCATCAATATTATGTACCAGGGGTTGTACTTTGACCCTAAGGCCACGTGGTGTTATTTTTTTTTTATATTGGTAAGCCTTGAATAGGAGTAACTGCCAAACATTGGTCCGAAGACCTTTCATACTTTTGCCCAATTTGGCAAATAATGATGCGCATAGCTTATCTGGGTCTTGGGTATACCCCGAAGAATCATTACCCATATCTGTTGTTCCTAAACCAAAAATGGTTAGGTCATTCATATCAAAAGCTAAACATTTAACAAGCGGAGTTAATGCCATATTCCAAAACCACTTGATACCCAAAAAAATATATGTGTATATATATGTATGTATCCCTACACACAAGAGTATAGATGAATCAACAATAGTGTCAACAGCAAAGAATGTATAGTTAAATATAAATCTATCAAAAAACACCCTATAAGGCAAAACGGGTAAGTCACACCACACAACAACTGTTATTTTTATGTCTCAAAACTACAGACACTAAATCTGTTTATATAACAGATTATACAGGTGGACATGAGATAAAATTGTGGGCATAATCAAAACATATATATTAATATGTATATGACATAATCTCACAACTATAGGAACCAAAGATACAATAAACAGCCCTTGTGATACGTCAAAAATGACCAGATAATATCACAATGCTGCATATCCAACTGTTTAAACAACCATTCAGAATTTATAAAATCCAAAATGACTTAATATAAATATGCATCTAATAATGATACAATAGTTAGCCCATGTGGTTATAAAAATCCAAATCTATACAAAAACATAACCACTTCGCTGCGTATCATACTAGTAAAAACCATCCCATAAGAATCAGCCCAATACAGATTCTATACAATATCATAACCACCTGTATATTTCAAAAAGTGACAACCCACAAAAATATGCATATAAAACATAAGTTCCACCTTCTTGTTGGTGTGACAACCTCCGGTAAATATAAAAATAAATATAAATACACATAAATTGCTGTCAGCAAAAAAAGTTGAGACACCCCAAATTGAGGACAGAAAATAGAATACTGATGAAATACTAATAATATATATCCCCACTGAAATAAGCCCCACATGGGTGTCACCCAGAGGCTATATGTGTAAGTAAAAAAGAATATTAAAGAGACTAGGTCCCCCAAGAGAAGAACAGACCAGAATCAATGCATCAAAATAATCACCAAAGGGTAGTATACAGCATCATACTTGACATATAAACAAAAATCACTGTAGTAGTACAAAAATGCTGTGATTACCCAGAGACCCAAAAATATCAATATGTCCACCCAATGAATATTACTTAGTTTTGAACAAAACTAATAACATATTCATGAAAAATTTCTAGAATTGAATAGTGCAGACAAGAAAGAGACCCCCTGTACATATAAATAAACAGATCACACTATAAATCAAAAAATTATTGTTCATACGATGATAACACCATACCAAATGTATAGATCGTATATAGAAAATGGGTCCGTTTAACATATAAAATACTATCTATTTATAACAAAAAAAGACAAGGTACAAACCCCATCAATAAATAAATAGCATTATATAATAAGCAAAAATGAGCGGAACAAACGACTCTTCAAAGACCAACGTAGTAAAAAATGTAACAAAACCAGTATGATGAGTCGAACACAGCTTCGAAAATTTCAGTTTCTTCAAAAAGTTCACAACTGCAGTATGCAATAAAAAACATATAATTTATTAGCAAGACGAGTTAGCGCTTTCACCTAAACAAGGCTTCTTCAGACTCAGGTTACAAGATCTGGTTAAAATCACATTTAAATAGCCAGAAGGGCGGGAAACTGTGAATGATATTTAAAACAATATACCAATAATTTTTAAAACAATATACCAATAATTTTTAAAACATTATAAAATCTAACACTTTCAAAATACATAAGACAAAATAAAGTGACTTTTCCCTTAGTTATGCTACAAATCCTAAACGCATACTGCATCTTGTATTAAAACATGTTATTATTCATATAAAAAATATGTATATTGTATATTTATTTATTTGTGAGTTCTGAGTTTCCTCATTTTGAGATAAGGCTTTACAGAGCACATAGTGTTCAATCCCGGTCTCATATCTGAACGTAGTTTTATTACCCAATTATTTTCTCTACTTTCCGTATAATTTTTAACATCACTTCCTCTAATATTCGGATATACATGTTCTATTATTTTAAACTTGAATGCATGTGTATTCCCAAACTCCATAACATGCCTTGCCAATGCATTGGTCTTGTGGGCCATCCTAATACTATATATATGCTCTCTTATGCGATTATTGAGATGCCTATTGGTCTTGCCAACATAAAATGACTCACATGCCTGGCAGGTAGCTAGATAGATCACATTCATGGTGTGGCAATCACCATGTACCTTAAATTTATAACTGTACCTAGTAACAGGATGTATGAAAACATTATTCAAATCAATGTACATACAGAAATTGCACGATTCACACCTACTTGTACCTGTTGATAAATTATTGGAAACTGATAAATGATGTGTATTATCACACAACATATTTTTCAAGTTCCTCTTATTTCTATACCTAAAACACGGTACTTCACCTACAATTCCTTTTACTTGCGTATCTACCATCAAAATGTTCCAATGTGATCTAATAACATCTTTAATAGATCCTACATCTTGAGTGTATAATATTGAGAACGCTGTTGTGTTGGCATTAGTTTTCGCCTTTTTGACATTTAAAGCATCCATACCTGAAAAGTATGGATGTGCCAAGTTCTCTCTTAGAAGGGAGATATCCACTGTACCTTTTGTTATATCAGTATTGCTGTAACCTCTTTCTAATAACCTCTCCCTGAGGTCATTTAAATCACTACCATAGCTTATTTCACTTGGATTATATCTAGAGACCCTCATGGCCTGTCCTTTTACAATATTGTTAAATACATATTGAGGGTGCATACTTGTACGATGCAACAATGTATTTTTGTGACATGGCTTCCTAAATAATCCTGTGTTAATGATGCCACCTGGTAGTTTCTCAACATATATGTCCAAAAAGGGGATCTTATTAGAGGAATACTCATAACTAAACTTTATATATGTAGTAGCCGCATTTATAGAATCAATGAATAATTGCAAATCAGCATTTGTACCTCTCCATAACAGGAATAAATCATCTACGAATCGTTTATAAAATAAAACGTGCTCTCGAAATATAGGCAAACGAAACATGTAATCACATTCCCATTGAGCCATAAACAGGTTGGCGTAGCTATTGGCACAAGATGTGCCCATAGCTACGCCATCTTTCTGTAAAAAACATTTCCCCTTGAAACAAAACAAGTTATTATGTACTACAAGTTTCAACAGAGACATTAATAACTCAATCTTAATATCTGTAAAACCAGATTCTCTGGTTAAGTAACGCTGTACCATATCTATGCCAATCCCATTAGGGATGACAGTGAATAAAGAGTGTACATCCATGGTGACGAAAATAATATCAGAAATGTCTACTGAGTCCTTGAGGTAATCGTAAAGATCTACTAAAAATTGTTTTGTATCTCTTAATGTATACTTGTTAGTATCCACTACTGGTCTCAAGTTCTTCTCTATATAAATGGACAAGGGTTCAGTAATCCACCCACTGCCAGATACAATAGGCCTCAGGGGAGGATTCATCAGGTCCTTATGTATTTTTGGTATGCCATTAATTATAGGGAGCATGGGTGTTGGTACATCTAAATACATAAACAACTTGTGATCTATCATATTACTATTCAAAAATCCTACTAAAAACTGGTGTACATTGTGTACATAGAACTTAACTAAGTCAAGTTCTATAGGTACATAAAATTGTGTGTCACTTAGCATAGAAAACATTTTATTTACATAATCATCAGTGTCCATCACAACAAGACCACCGCCTTTATCAGCTGGTCTAATGCATATCGATGGATCCTTACTTAATTGTTTCAGGGCTTCATTCTCTGCAAAGGTTAAGTGTGTGCCTTCAGTACGTAGTAAAATTAATTCTCAACCCAGGCAGAATGTTGTAACTGCCAATGCATTCATTGCTTCAGCTTCAGCTAATGAGAATTCTGCCTTTGGTTTTAATTTAACTCACCCTTTTCCCATCAGGGACAACAAGGGAGAAGGAAGGGGTCGTTCTTTAAGCAGGGGCAGACAGAAGAGGAAACAATCATTCGACAGTCTCCCGAACAGAAACATCAAGAGGATGTGGGAAGACAAAGGGAGAGGCAAGGTGTTACCCCAGACTTAGTTCATAATTTATCTTCTAGGACACTTAATACAAATGAATTATCTGTCTTGTCCAAGGGTTTATCTTTTATTCCAACAACTAAAAGTACATTTGAAGAAACCATACGTGATTTTAAACTTTTTGTGAGGAATCTCTCGTTGTGCTTAACCTTCAATGACTGTAATGACTGCCCTTTGGCCAATAATTTTCAACATCCAAGTACTTTTACCCCGCCCTTACATCCACTTCTAATGGCCTTCAGTAAAATGGTGAAAGATGATCTGTATAAAATGAGAGATAATAGATGCAAGAAAGGCTATGTTAAATATAACTTAACCTTTGCAGAGAATGAAGCCCTGGATGCCGAAAAGTAAAGAAAATACAAATCGGTCCTCAGTAAATGCACAAAGTCACCTTTCATCCTGTTTTCTTAAATGAGGAAATGCCCAGATGACTCTCTGAAACACAATCCTGCTTCTTCCAACAAGCTTGAGCAGCAGATAACAGTCCCCTGACCGATTTCATGAAAAAATGACCATAGGATCCAAAATTGACAAGCAGAAAAACCCTGTGTAGTAATTCAGCCAGTCAAATAGTTAAATCCCAAATTGAATATAAGATCCGTTGTCTGAACAAGGCCATAGGATCCGAATTTCAAGAAATAGTTTGCCCAAATACAAAAATAAATTACAATGCATCCACAGTGCATCCATAAATAAGGAGCATCAAATATAGAGTAGAAAAACTCCCAAACGACTGCCCAAAATATAAAAATGCTGTGATACGTCCCTCTGAAGGGAAGGGAAACCATCAAACCACCAAACGCCAACAGCACCAATGGAAAACAACCACCAAGAGACAACGTGATGGTGCACGTACGGCAACTGCTCGGCTGGAACCTCAATAGAACAAAAAGATGTATAGCCAGCAGAAATGGTGATAAATGAAATAGTTTAATGAGAAACAAAGATAGAGGGTAACATACCCTGCTATCTATAATGTCCAAACCGGTTTCGGCTATATTAGCCTTCTTCAGTGGAAACATCAAATAATCACTGACATCAGTATATATATCTCACAGCATACAGGCAGTAAATTGGTTAATTAAAATTGGTCATTAAGACCAGGTGGAAATAGAGCCCCTAATTTGATGATCCATCCATCTAATTATAGGCCTATAGCAATCTTATCCCTATAGGCCAAGGTACTAGTAAAGTGTATTCATAAACAAGTCCTCAGTTTCATTAAAGACAGCAAACTCCTCATCCCAACCCATCATGGTTTCCGCCTTCTCCATAGTACAGTAACTGCCCTTCTAAACTTTATAACAACAGTAAACAGGATTAGAAACAGTGGTGACTTAGTATCAATAGTTTTCTTGGATCTTTACAAGGCTTTTGATGCTGTTTCACAGTATCCTGTCTAGACCTATGAAAATCATTCCTATCTTGGTTCCAAAGCTACCTTTCAGGATAAAGGGAATAAAATAACAAAACTATATCTCCACTTTTCTCTCTGTAAGAATTGTAGTGTCCCAAGGCTCAGTTCTGGGTCCTCTGATTTTCAGTATTTTCACCAGTGGTCTACACAACATAGCTAAAATGCATCCGTCATACGATATACAGATGGCTCTATACTGATCTGCTCTGCTCTGCTAAAAACTAAGACAAACTACAACAACTCACACAAGAATCCCTAACCTCTGTTGAGGCCTGGCTAACACAGTCACAATTACTACTAAACAAGGAGCTCCCAATAAATGCCAGTTCTTTATCTCTTCAACCAGTGATACTACTATAGAAGTCATCATGGATGAAATTCTAAAATTTGACCATCATAGAAAATAGAAAATAAAGAAAACCCACCAGTAATGTGGGTACTTCAATAGGATCAAATCGAACTAGAGAGATAAATCTAGAATAACCATAGCTTCTTCCTTCCTTCTTCCAATCCTTATTTATGCCCAACCATTCTTATCAACCTCCAGTTCACCTTACTCTCCTCCCTAGACCAGTGTTACAATAAAGTAGTCAAACTGGCCTCTAACCACAGCTATAGAACCCAGTACTGTTTACCTGTAAGACATCTTCAGTGGCTCAAGCTAAAACACTCCCTAACTCACTTACAGATGGCAAATACCCTTAAACTTTATACCACCCCAATAAGTGCTCACCCCTAAACAACATACTCCAGCAGTATAATCCAAGTAGATCACTGCACTCTACCGACAAATTGTTACTATCAGTAAGTAAATCTAAGAACACCACAGAAGACATACTATACTGCTATACCTTCAAAAATTTGGAATTCTGTTCTCTTTGCTCTTAGACAAATTGAAAATGCCAAGTCCTTCAAACTGGATTAAAAACATTATCTGACTCATGGCTGTGCTTATGCTCAATGCCTGGCTAAGCCATTCTCTGGCACTTCAAATACTTATCTAATCCTAGCCATTCCATATACTTTTAAACTCTCATTCGATCACTAACCCTAACCATTCCATACACTCTTAAACTCTCCCTCGATCAAATTGCCATATCTTTATCTGTCAGTCTATCATCTTCCTCTCTTAATCTACACTTTTTTCTTCCCCTTTAATAAATAACAAATCTTCTTTCATCTCTACTCCTTTACCCCCTTTTTCTTTCTCCCTAATACCCCACCACCATCGTCTACACTGTTTTATCCCTGTATGTATTAACTGCGTTTCACGCCTCTCTCCTGCTCTTATAGTATATAATATATTGGGGAATGAAAAAAAAAAAAGAAACAGCTATAAAAGTCTAGTTACTAAAATGAGTATTAACGTATTCTGAAATGTGTACATTCAGACCTGTTAATTATTGCCTAGCTTAATTACTTTGAATGAATTGTAATTTCATTTTTGCACACTTTCAAACCAGTGTGTGAATGATTTGTAATTTTTCATTTTTGTATGTTTTGTAAATGATGTGTAATTTTCTTTTTGCATGTTATGAATATTTTTTAGGAAAAGAAAAGTCTGTTTTTGTTTAACTCAGAAATTACTGTGGAGCATTTCTCCCTGGGCCTCTGCTGAATAGGGGTATTTTTGTTTTGCCCAGTTAGACTATCCAGGAAACAAATGCAATAAATAATAAGAAAGTAAATAATTGATATGAAACTTTTTTCCTTGGCCTGTGCTGAAAATTAGTTCTTCTTGGCCAGATTAAACCAAATAACAAAAATAAATAAACAAAGCTCCAGGGCAAGTAATGGACCTTAGCCGAAGAAAAGCAACTATAGCTCTCTGCATAAAATTATAAAATTCTATCAAATGTAGATGTAAGATGTAATAGTACGATTAATGGAAGATGCATTCTAAACATTTTCTGTGTGCATTGTTTTTTCTGGGTGCTGTATTGTTGGTAGAAGGCCAGCTCCACAATTCCCATTCTAATGCAGTACATTTTGTAGGCTGCAGATGCCCCAGAGTTTCCATCTCCCTTGCAACAATGTGCAGCAACCTCACAGTTAATAATTAAAGATAGAGTGTGGAGGGTTTATTCTTGCATGCAGGTCTGTGTGGGGGTAGGGGAGAAGAATCCACAAGAAAAATCAATTATTTTCATTGCAGTTTCTTGGATATGTCCATTTAGACATTTTGCTTTACAATTGTGGTCTTCACTGGTTGATTATTTAAATGCCACCTTATATCTACCCTTTTTGACAAGCTCATTTTACTTCTTGTTTGTTAGGAGCCCTTACCAAAAACAATGCCACTTGGTTTAACATAGAATCTGATGATGTCATTTTCATTTGTTCCTCAGTGTATGGGTCTCAGATCCAGTCCTGGTATCTGACTTGGCCATTCTCTTTGGATTCTTGGATCCAGCTCTTGAGCTCTTCCCTTTACCTATAATGCCCCTTACTTGCCAGATTACCTGTGATCTCATTTGCCGTTATAACAATTTGGTTGGGATTGCGTTCTCTTGAGTTTTAGGGTGCCTTTTAGGTATCGTGAGTAAAAATACAATTTAATTTTTCTTCTATTTCTTATATTTGGATGACACAGTGGTGTAGTGGTTTGCATTGTTGCCTCACAGCAAGAGGCTTTTTGGTTCGGTTCTTAGCTGGGGTGCCTTCTAAACGGAGTCTGCATATCCTCCCTGCGTTCATGTGGGTTTCTTCCGGGTGCTCCGGTTTCCTCCCCATTACAAAGACGTGCTTCTGGAGCATTTCTCCCCAGGCCTTCACTGAAAATTGGCTCGTACCAAGTTGGACTTTCCCGGTAAACAAATGTTAAATAAAATAAATAAATAATATTTACTATTTATATCTTTTAACCCTTCCTTCCTTTATCTGCTTTCATCAATGCTGCTTTTGATGGATCTTTCCTGTTTGGGCCCACAGTTAAAGATATACTTTCCTGCAGTGAGCAAGATGGAAAGACCTTGTCTGTTGCTGGAATCCATTTCTCTACCCTGCAAAGATCTTTCTCTAGGAATTAGCACATTGGTAAGAAGATGTAATTCTGAAAATATCAAGGTCCTTTTCAGGACTCGTGGAGATTTTTTTCCCAGAGGCAGGGTGCGGTAGAGGGGGTCTGCAGAACCAGGGATCTTGAGACTCTTTCTCAGACATTACCTTTCAGCACTACTCAAAGGTTGCCCAACTGTTTTTCCCTGGAGGCAGTCAGGGGACACTTTTCCTTGCACCCAAAAGCCTGCACAGCCATCACAGGAGATTCTTGGGTGCAAAGGTTCATACCCAGAGAATACTTCATTCCCTTTTCACAAAATCCCTCACAAATAAGATGTCTCCCTAATGTTCCACCCAATCAGAGGGAGTTAGCAGCCTTAGAAATTCCAAAACTGCTAGAAAAGAAAGTCATTCAAAAGGTCCCACCAGATAAAGAAGCAGGATCCGGAATTTACTCAAGGTTCTTTTTACTGCCAAAGAGATTAGGGAACAGGAGACCTATTTTAGATCTCGGTCATCTAGATTAATTTGTCAAGAACTCCAAGTTCTGGATAGTCATGGTTCAGTCCATTCTGCCTCTTCTACAGAAGGATGAATGGATGTGCTCTATAAATCTTCAAGATGTGTACTATCACATCAAAATAAACAGGTGCTCTCAAAGATATCTGTGCTTTCAGCTGGGAGCCAGTTATTACCAGTTCAGAGCCATGCCCTTTGGTCTCACCACAGCCCACAGGGTGTTCACTAAATGCATGGCAGTGGTGGCAACTCATCTTGGACTACATGGATTCAGAGTGTTTCCTTATTTAGACAACTGGCTCCTTTCCGCACCAACCAAGGTTGTCCTGGAGAAGGCCAGGGATTACTTACGTACTCCTCTTGTGTCCATTCCTAGGGATCGCAGTAAATCTTTCCAAGTCCCAAGGAGCTTGCCTGGACGCAGTCAGACAGTTTGCATTCTTACCCTAGAGCGGAATTCATTCCCTAGGACTGCACATCAGACAGATTCTAAACCACCCCTCTCCTCATGAGAGATTGGTTCTTCAAGCCTTAGGTTTGATGGCTGCAATGATCACCTGATTACCCATGACTCACCTTCACATAAGAATTCTCCAATGGACCCTGTCAGTACAATGGCTTCAGCATCTGTTAAAGTATCCTACTGTTAAAGTATCCTATAAAGATTTCCTGAGCTTGCAAGGATTCCCTACTTTGGTGAATCTAGTCCAATGAGCTTTTCCAGGGACACCCATTTTGCATTCCTCCCTCGAAGGACATGCTGACCACAAACGGCTCCTGATTGGGGTTGGGGCATTTCTTGGGATGGACTGTTCAAGATACGTGGTCCCCAGAAGAGACCATATTGCATATCAGTGTCTTAGAGATAAGAGTGGTCCAGTTAGCATTGCAGGCCTTTAAGAACTCTCACCCTCTAGGTACGATTGCTGTCCAGACAGACAATATGTCAGTAGTTTGGTACATCAACAAACAGGGACGAACCAGACCTTATCCCCTTTGCTGAGAAGCAATGAGAGCCTGGCAGTGGGCAAGCTCCTCCAACCTCTTTCTTGTAGAAACAGACATTCTGGGGAAATCCAACATCTTAGCCGACAAGCTCAGCAGATCCATCCTGAGGCAGCATGAGTGGTCTCTCAGTCCTGTAGTGATGGAAATTATTTTTTCGTCACTGAGGTCAGCCTTGCTGTGACCCCTTTGCCTCTCCCTTCAAAAACAAGTGCAGCAGGTACTTTGCCCTAATCCCTCCAGGGTGAGTCACTGAGATGCTATAGTCCCATGCCCCCCCCCCCCACCAGTCTCCTGTACGCTTATCCTCCCCTTTCCTTAATACCCAAATTTCTCTGGAAAGCACAACGGTTGAAGAGCAAGGTAATCCTCATTGCTCTGTTCTGGCCTCGGCAGGTGTGGTTCGCATTCCTATGGTCTTATTTTCTTTGTCTGCCTTGGACACTGGAACCCAGTCCAGATCTACTATCCCACTTATTGGGAATGATTCATCTGGATGTTCAAGGCCTCAAGTTAACTGCATGGTTTCTCCAATTCCAATGATAGCTAGACAGTTCAGGCTTTCATCTCAGATTTTATCCTCCTCTCAAAAACCTTCCACCGGGAAGATTTACAAGAGTAAATGGAAGAGATTTTCATATTGGGCAGAACAAAAAGAAACATTGATCTTTTTACAGCTCCAATTCCTGCTATATTAGATTTTCTGGATTGAATTTTTGAGGATGGTGCCAGTTTCTCCACTGTAAAAGTCCAGCTTGCAGCCATGTCTGCTTTCCACATAGGACATAATGTTTTCCCCATAGCTTCTAAAATTTGTAAGGCTTTTCTAAAGGGAACTCTTCTGCTTAGACCTACACCAAAAGACCCTACTCCACCCTGGTATCTTACTATTTTGTTACAAACTTTAGCCCAATCCTCCTTTGAACCTTTGGCTAAGTCAGACCTAAAATTTCTATCTTGGAAAACAAATTTTCTTGTTGCCTTTATGTCAGCAAGGCAAATTTATGAACTCCAAGCAATCTCTTCAAAACCATAATATTTTTTTCACAAAGACAGAGTGACTTTACATTCAACCCCTTCCTTTCTATCCAAAGTTGTTTCTGAGTCTAACATGAATCAAGTAATCACTTTGCCAGTCTTCTTTCCAAAATTTGGCAATAAGGGAGAGTATATGCAACATCTTTTAGATGTACATAGACAATTTCACTTTTACCTCCATAGAACAAAATGATTTCAAAAAACTTATCAACTGTTTATTTCTTTTGCAAAAACAAATTGGGAAAACCAATATCTAAGGTTACCTTATCTAAATGGATAACAGATTGCATTTCCTTTGTATATTTTCTAAGAGAATTTTCCTTACCTAAATCTCCAAAGGCTCATTCAACTAGATCCATGGCTACATCACCTGCTTTTTTGGGCTAGAGCTTCAACTGATGACATTTGTGCTGTGGCTACTTGGTCCAGTTTCCATACTTTTATTGCTAACTACAAGTAAGACATAATATCCAGGAACAGGGCTGCTTTGGCTCCATGGCTCACTGACATACCCTTCCATGAGGGCCACCCAAGATTATCGAAGCTGGGAACTCTGCCCCATACATTGAGGAATGAATGAAAATGATATCATCAGATATTTAAGTTATGTACTCACTATAACTATGAATCTATGTTGTCCATTTTCATTCTTCCTCAACTCTCCACCCTCCTTCCCCCATCCTTATCCTTTGGGAGTGACCTGAGGCGGTATATGGGAACCATTGTTTCCAGTCCAAGCCCCTACTCTGTCTCTAGTCTGTTTCTTGTTATAATTATTTCTATAAGTAGTTATGCTTTCCAGCATATTTATTAGCAGCAAACTCAATCTGAGTCAAATCTGAGAATTTTTTGTTTATCGTCCTTTTCTTTACAAGTTATCAATACACATGAGATTCCAAAAGTGATAGAAGCTCTTTATTTGCAGTTACATCTTACTTATCTGTTTTTTTTTTTATTTGGGTTTACTGCCCAGCCTTGCTTCAGTTGCATATAATGTATGAAATGAGATTTTATTACCTTCTCTTGAGTAGATACTGCTAACCATTTTCATTTCATCAGTCATCAGTTCATTAGCTCAAAGAAGTAAAGGACTATTAGGCTTCTAATGGAAAATAAGGGTTGCTTATTTCACCTGTTCTCCCTATTTTTACACCTTCTAGATAAACATAATGAAGAAATGTTTATATTTTCACCCTATTTATGTCAGGTCTCAATAAAATGAACAAAAGAAAATGATCCATTTTTTTACAGCTCAAAAATTTGGCACAAAAATGTCAAATGTTTCTTGGAACTAAATGCAAACACGGTTTTTGGAAGATAAAACAAAATGAAGCAAGTGTACATTTAATACCATTAGAAAGTTTGGTTCCTTAAAGTGTCTTGTGGTTTTTCACTAACAGCAGAAGTGCTTGAGTTGTGGTTCCAGAAACTAATTCAAGCAGTTTTATGCATGTCAGGACAAGAAGGTTTGCAGGTATTATAGACATTCCTAGGAGTAATACAGTAGCTTGTAAGGTTTGCACCTAATACATCTGACAAAAATATGTCTTTCAGAAAGCTGGAACATGTAGCTGGGAGATGAACCCATGAACAAGAAGAGAGTTCAAGTGCTCAAGAAAAAAGTTCAAACTGCTCCAGCATTGAAGTTTGATGTGAATATGTTGTGTTACAAATCGGTGCAAATTGGAACAGTTTAGTAACTGTGATGTTCTAAAATAATAGACTAGACTGGCTAGTTGTGTGTCAAGCCAATTTTTAGATGCACAGAAGTATGTTCAAAGGATCTGTTAGCAGCAGCATACTGATGTGAGAAATTCCATGAATGAGTGTGGTAAGGAAATTCTGGTGGAAACATTCCACAGACCCTTGCAAAGTAGATCTGAAAGTGCACAACAAGGCGCCCTTCAGATTAAGATTATTTCATCTGCAGAAGTACAATTTGAAAGTGGTATATAAACAAGGCAATGAACTACATGTGACAAATATGTTGAGGAGAACATGGTCAGTAGAGATGAATGACAGACCACTGAGACAAGAACTAGAGATGTTCTTTGTATCACTGTTATACTAATAACTTTTGAGATCTCAGTTAGAGACAAGGTGTAGTATCTGGTCTGACTTCCAGATTTATATATCCCTCCTTCTTGACTGGGCTGACTACTTCTCTCTAGGGGCATTGTCATCCTCCTGATATGAAATGGAGCCAGCTCTCACCATCTTAATTTTCTTGTACTGAACAGTATTAGGAAAACTACTGTTTTGGGTATCACACATTTCTAAGATTTAGCTATGAACTCTCAAGTTTATGAACAAACAAGTACCCCACTGGGGAAAAATTATTTTTGACATTTCCCTTGTTTGTTTATCATAGGCCCTAGCCATGATATGTATTTCCCCAATAAGAAAGGAAATGTGAATGTGGGCATCAAGTTCCTTGCAAAGAATTCCATTCTCTTTTTTGTTTGTTTTAGGGCCTCCTCACAACTTTTAACTGTTGTGTCTGCAAATTTTAATAGAAGACTTTAAGAAAGGAAGTGGTGATTTTGGGCTTCCCTCAGGCAGAGGAAGCTGGAAACCCTTTCGCGTCAGGCAGCTACATCAGGCAACCCACAGCTTTTGTCATATGAGTTCCCTGTGAAAAAACATAAAGAACATGGCAAAATGATCCTTTAATGAGAAGGAGAAAGCAATAAACTGGAGATGACACCCTTACCCCAGCTTCACCGTTCTGTACCTGAGGGTGTTGGTTGTATGGAGGCACTTATGCATCCCCGGTCTCTGACACCTATTACTACTGAGGCCTGAGAGGTTGACCCTGGGGAGTTTGCAGTGCTGTCATCAGCCAGCCATACTATCTCTGAGCACATTCTCCCAGGTCAAAGTACCTGTTCTACATTTGGTCCTGGAATTAAGCCCAAGCACCCAAATCTGACACCCAGTTCTCTGTAACATTGTGTGAGAGAGATACTTCTGTTATCCTCATTTTAAAGGATGCCTAGACTCCCCTAGGCTCTCTCATGTTGACCCAATAAATATTGTTTCATCACTTCTGTGTTCCATTGTTTTCTCTGTTAGGGGACCAGGAGATCTTTTCCTCCCTTACCTATAATGCCCTAGTCACCTTACATATCTCAGATCTCTTTTGCTTGCTTAGTGTACGGACATGGTCACTGCTTACTCTCAAGTGAGCTTACTTTTTCTGTGAGTTAAAGCTTAGATATATATAATCTGTCTTGCTCTTCCCCCATACCCTTACTTCTATATAGAGAATCTTTTACTCTCACTTTGAGTATTTCTAAAATACCATTGTTGGTATTTCCTTTATACTTTTAGGTAGTACTTTTCATTATGATTGCTGGTGGTTTTCTTGTACATTTACTCCTTTCTTTAGTCTTATTAAAAAAAAAAAAAAAGTTTCTTTCTTTGCTGTTTTATTGTTATTTGCTAATTGTGTCCAAGAAGCCTTCTGGTTTCAAAAAGTGCTTTGCCTGTGGCCATAAAATTTGAAATTCAGATGCACACTCAAAATGTGTCTATTGTTTAGGCTCATCCCACCTTGATTCTGATTGTGACATATGTAATGCCTTCAATTCGTGGGCCTTGATAGACAGAAAGAACAAGTTAATTTTAAGAGGTTTGCTACCTTCTAAACCTGATTTGACAACCTCTGGGGCTCAACCCCCCCCCCAAAGAAATTGATAAGATGGGAGATTTTCTTCCTAAAGAGTCTAAAAAAAGATCTCCATATCCATCTACTTCCTCAGCTCCAGTATCTGAACCTCCTGCTAAAGTGACTAAAGTATCGGATCCGACCACTTCAGATCCGAGACCTAGATCAGAAGAATCTCCTCAGGTCTGACCACGTCACCTGCTACCAGATTCTATCTCTTCTTAGCTCCCTTCTCCCTTTTTGGAACATTCACTGAGATGACACTCCGGACCATCTTCTACAGCATCATTTGTTTCATCATCCAAGAATTTGACAGAAGCTGATGTGAACAGGATGATGAGGAAATTCCTCAGGATGCAGATTCAGATGGGAGTTCTTCTGGCTCCAACCCCACTGGGTCCAGAGACCCTTGTCAGTACTACAACCTCGTTATTTGCTCCTTCTCTGGTCCAAACCTTGGTTTCAGATCCATCAGATCCGAAACTCCTAGAGTTATCTGCCTTGGATCCGAAGCTGCTGGCATTTTTGACTCTGCTGGCATCTCTGAGAGGTCCAGAACCAAGCATTTTGGAACCAGACAACCCTCAGAACCATAACGTTGGTGCCAGATCCAGGGTGTTGGAGTCTACTCCAAAGCTGCTGGAGTCATCTCTGCCCCTCTGAGCTTTGGTGCTAGACAGTTCAGATCTGACTCCTTCCCCAAGTAGTTTGCCTTCTGGGTAGATGGAGCCAACAGCCTGTAAGCATCTCTTATCGGATCCATCAGTTTCTTTTTCTCTGAGGCATTCTGCATTCAAGGCAGTGGAGAGAGCTTTCTCTATTCCAGGAGTTCTGACTTCTGTTCCCTCTACAGTTCTGACTACCCATCTCCTTTTGATTCTGTGTCCAGAGCATCAACCAGCTGTGCCACTGGGACAGCCAGCCCAAACCAATCTCTAGACTACCCAGCAGGGTATAGTAATCTCTTCTGATACTTTCTGGAGCATCCCACCAAAGAATTTCCAAGGAAGAAGTGTAAAAGGAGGCACTTAGAGTCTTTTTTAGAGTGTATCTCAGAAGATACCGACTTTGATTTAGGGGAAGGGTCCCCCAGATCACCACCCAGTGACACCTCATTTGGAGACATCTTAGAACTCCTAAAACAAAGGAGTGGTTGGTCCTCTGACAACCCTTCCCAAGAAGAGTCAGTATTCCTGAAGACCTTTGTAGAACTTAGGAGCCAGCCCATAGGCATGGAAGGAGCATGATACCATTGAGCCTATTCCTAAGAGACCAGATAGGATTCTGGCACCACCGAAGGATAGAACTTATTGGAGCAAGGGAGTACCAGTTAATGCAATGGCTATAGCAGTGGTCACTAAGAAGAAACTAGTGGAACAAAGTTCCTCTGTCCACCCCCTAACAAGGAGTCTAAGGCACTGGACAGATTTGGGAAGTGTGTCTTTGCTTCAGCAACTTTTGCTCTTAGGTCACTGAACTGCTTGGCACATTTTGCAAGACTTCAGAGGGATTTGATTAAGGAACTTTCCAAACCCTCACTGAGACCATATCCTCCAAGTTAGAAAGCACTATTTTCTTGCAATTGGCTACCCTTCAGTCTATTTCTAATTCATCCATGAGGTTTATCTCCCATGCAGTGGAAGATACCTCATGGGTGGCAGGTTCAGGCATTTTCATGAAAAGACATGCCATGCAGGATGTGATTCAGATCTTCCTTCATCAATGCTTCCTTTGACAGAAGTTCCTTATTTGGCCCCAAAGTAAAAGACACACTCTCTAGGTGTGATCAGGAAAGGAAAACCCTTTCTGCTGTGGGCGTATATTTTTCGACCTCTTAATGGACGTTTTCTTGGAACCAATGAAGAGGGCAGAAAATGTGGTTCAAAAAATCCCAGGTTCCCTTCCAAGATCCATGTGGAGACAGTTCCCCCAGGGGCAGAGGGGGGAACTCTAAAGGAAGAAACCATCCCTGTGGCAGAGGTGGTCCACATAACCATGGATTTAGAGATACTTTCTCTGACTGGTCCTATTAACGCTCCTGAAAGGAGGTCTGACTGTCTGTCTCTGGAGGCAGTTGAGGTCAATTATCCCTGCACCAGAGAGCCTGGCTCAAAATTACAAAAGATTCATGGGTGCGGAGGATAATATCCAGAGGTTATATAATACCATTTTCCTATCCACCCCAACTAGTATTAAACAAAATCCCTGATATTTCACCCAATCAGAGGGAAATGGCAGCATTAGAAACAAACAAGCTGCTAGAAAAATGAGTTATCCAGGAGGTCCCGCATGACCAGAAAGAGTCTGGAACTAATTCAAGATTCTTTTTAGTGTCAAAGAAAACACATAGGACTGGAGACTAGTTTTGGATCTCAGCAATCTAAATTAATAATTTCAGTACACAAAGTTCCAGATGGTCACGTTTCAGTCCATTTTGCCTTTTAGATTCATAGATTCATAGATTAGTACTAGGCTAATTGCCCTTGTGGGCCATTTTAAGCCTAGCCAATTATCCCTTGTGAGACTCAAACCCTGCACCTTGTGTTTGTAAGGCAAACACCTTAACCATTAGGCCACCCTTTTTTGCACAAGGACAACTGGATGTGCTCGATGGATCTTCAGGATGCATACTATCACATAAAAATGAACAGACAATCCAAAGGATATCAAAGCTTCTGTCTGGGAGCCAGTCATTACCAATTCAGAGCTCTGCCCTTTGGTATCACTACAGTCGCCAGGGTATTTACCAAGTATACAGCTCACTTGAGAGTCCAGAGATTCCAGGTGTTTCTGTATTTGCACGACTGTTTCATAACTGCTCTAACCAGGTATCATCTGATTTAAGCACAAGACTACATACCCTAGTTATGCTCTTGCCTGGGGATTTCAGTCAGTCACAACAAATCTCATCTCAAACCAACACAGATACTGAAATTCATCAGTGCCTTACTCAATACAGTTGCTCAAACAGCTTCTCTCCCTCTGTCCAGAGTTTAGACTGTTCAGTTCCAGGTCAAAAAGATCATTCAAAGTTCCTCTGTTTCAGCTCAACTGATCCTCCAAGCTTTGGGTTCCAGGTCAGCGGCAATCATTCTGGTACCATTGGTAAGATACCATATGAGGATTCTTCAGTGAACTCTTGCAACTCAATGGTCCATTCTTCATCAACCATTATCCAGTCAGATCAAAATAACACAAGTGTGAAAAATGACCTTCTATGGTGGATACACTCCAGTCAAGTTCAAGAAGGTCATCCCTTTGTTCTCCCCCAACCCCAGACCATAATGACCACAGACGCCTCCCAGATTGGGTTGGGGGGGACTTCTTGGGAAAGATGGTCCAAGGCACATGGTCCCCCAAAGAGGCCAACATGCATATTGATGTCCTGGAAATGAGAGCTGTCCTCCTAGCCTAGCATGCCTTTCAAGACACTCTCCCCACCAGGACTATTGCATTTCAGACGGACAATTTCAACAAACAAGGGGGAACCAAATCTTATCTCCTTTGTCAAGAAGCTATGAGAATATGGCAATGGGTGATCTCATACAATCATTTTCTGATGGAAACTCACATTCTGAGGAAGTCCAACGTGACTGCAGACAAGTTAAGCAGGTCGATTCTAATGCCTTACAAGAGGTCTCTCAACACAAACATGGCGGAGAGGATTTTCCATCAATGGGGCCAAACATGCTGCATTCTCTTTGCATCTCCCCTCAACAACAAGTGCAGCAGATTCTTTGCCCTGATCCCCCCAGTGGGAGTCCCTGAGAAATGCTCACACTTGTCTTTCAGTCTCCTTTACGCTTACCCCCCCATTACCCCTCATTCCCAAATTTCTTCAGAAAGCATCTCAATCAAAGAGCAGTTATCCTCATTACCCCTTACTGGCCTTATCAGATCTGGTTTCCCTTCTTTTGGCCTTATCTTCTTTGTCCACCCTGGATCCTGCATCCAACTCCAGACCTGCTGTTTTATCTGAGAGACATGACGCATCTGGACATTCCAGGCCTCAAACTGACCACATGGTTTCTCCAGTTCTGTTGATTACTAGGTAGCCCAGGCCATCCTCCCCTATCTGTCACATTCTTTTATCATCCCACAAAGCTTCCGCCAGAAAACTTCATAAAAGTAAATAGAAAAGATTTATTGTTTGGGCACATTAAAAGAATTTAGACCCCTTTTCAGCTCTGATTACTAAGGTTCTTGACTTTTTAGCTGCAATTTTCAATGAAGGCAATAGCTCCTCTACTGTAAGAGTATAATTAGCTGCCATTTCTAGTTTTCATACAGAGTAAATAATTCAATCTTAGCATCCTCCAAATTTTACAAAGCTTTTCTAAGAGGAATTTTCCTACTCAGACCTCTGTTAAAAGATCCCACCCCTCCTTGGGATTTAAATATTGTTTTGCAAACTTTAACATAACCTCCTTTTGAACCATCTGCTAAGTGTGAACTAAAATTCTTGACCTGGAAAACTGTCTTTTTAGTTGCTACTACTTCTGACAGAAGAGCATCAGAATTACTTGCACTGCCATCTTCTTCTTCTTCTTTCGGCTGCTCCCATTAGGGGTCGCCACAGCAGATCAACTGTTTCCATTTCTTCCTGTCCTCTGCATCTTGCTCTGTCACACTGACCAAAAGCATCTCCTTTCTCGCCACATCCATAAACCTTATCTTAGGCCTCCCTCTTTTCCTGTTACCTGGCAGCTTCATCCTTAGCATCTTTTTCCCAATATACTCTACATCCCTCCTCAGCACATGTCCAAACCAATGTAATCTTGCCTCTCTGGCTTTGTCTCCAAACCTTCCAAACTGGGCTGACCCTCTAATATACTTATTCCTAATCCTGTCCATCCTCGTCACACCCAGTGCAAATCTTAACATCTTCAACTCTGCCACGTCAAGCTCTGAATCCTGCCTTTTTGTCAATGCCGCTGTCTCCAACCCATATAACATAGCTGGTCTCACTACCCTCTAATAGAGCTTTCCGTTCACTTTTACTGGTACTTGTCTGTCACAAATTACTCCTGACACTCTTCTCCACCCACTCCATCCTGCCTGTACTCTCTTCTTCACCTGTCTTCCACACTCACCATTACTCTGAACTGTTGATCCCAAGTACTTAAACTCATCCACCTTCGCCACCTCTACTCCATGCATCCACACCATTCCTCTGTCCTCCCTCTCATTCACACACATATATTCTGTCTTAGTCCTGATGACCTTCATTCCTCTTCTCTCTAGAGCATATCTCCACCTCTCCAGGGTCTCCTACACCTGTTCCCTACTCTCACTGCAGATCACAATCTAAACCTCCTTATTTCTTATTTGATTTTTCATAAAGATAGAACATCTTTACGAACCAATCCTGCCTTTCTTCCTAAGGTGGTGTCAGAATCCAATATTAATCAGGTTATCAACCTTCCAGTCTTCTTTCCAAATTTCTCAAATAAAGGAGAATATATGTGACACCTTTTAAATGTTCACAGACAATTCCCTTTTTATCTTCACAGAACCAAAAATTTGAGGAAATCATAACAATTATTTGCTTCTTTTTCAAAATCAAATCCCCCAAAGAGGCCAACATGCATATTGATGTCCTGGAAATGAGAGCTGTCCTCCTAGCCTAGCATGCCTTTCAAGACACTCTCCCCACCAGGACTATTGCATTTCAGACGGACAATTTCAACAAACAAGGGGGAACCAAATCTTATCTCCTTTGTCAAGAAGCTATGAGAATATGGCAATGGGTGATCTCATACAATCATTTTCTGATGGAAACTCACATTCTGAGGAAGTCCAACGTGACTGTAGACAAGTTAAGCAGGTCGATTCTAATGCCTTACAAGAGGTCTCTCAACACAAACATGGCGGAGAGGATTTTCCATCACTGGGGCCAAACATGCTGCATTGTCTTTGCATCTCCCCTCAACAACAAGTGCAGCAGGTTCTGTGCCCTGATCCCCCCAGTGGGAGTCCCTGAGAAATGCTCACACTTGTCTTTCAGTCTCCTTTACGCTTACCCCCCCCATTACCCCTCATTCCCAAATTTCTTCAGAAAGCATCTCAATCAAAGAGCAATTATCCTCATTACCCCTTACTGGCCTCATCAGATCTGGTTTCCCTTCTTTTGGCCTTATCTTCTTTGTCTACCCTGGATCCTGCATCCAACTCCAGACCTGCTGTTTTACCTGAGAGACATGAGGCATCTGGACATTCCAGGCCTCAAACTGACCACATGGTTTCTCCAGTTCTGTTGATTACTAGGTAGCCCAGGCCATCCTCCCCTATCTGTCACATTCTTTTATCATCCCACAAAGCCTCCGCCAGAAAACTTCATAAAAGTAAATAGAAAAGATTTATTGTTTGGGCACATTAAAAGAATTTAGACCCCTTTTCAGCTCTGATTACTAAGGTTCTTGACTTTTTAGCTGCAATTTTCAATGAAGGCAATAGCTCCTCTACTGTAAGAGTATAATTAGCTGCCATTTCTAGTTTTCATACAGGAGTAAATAATTCAATCTTAGCATCCTCCAAATTTTACAAAGCTTTTCTAAGAGGAATTTTCCTACTCAGACCTCTGTTAAAAGATCCCACCCCTCCTTGGGATTTAAATATTGTTTTGCAAACTTTAACATAACCTCCTTTTGAACCATCTGCTAAGTGTGAACTAAAATTCTTGACCTGGAAAACTGTCTTTTTAGTTGCTACTACTTCTGACAGAAGAGCATCAGAATTACTTGCACTGTCATCTTCTTCTTCTTTCGGCTGCTCCCATTAGGGGTCGCCACAGCAGATCAACTGTTTCCATTTCTTCCTGTCCTCTGCATCTTGCTCTGTCACACTGACCAAAAGCATCTCCTTTCTCGCCACATCCATAAACCTTATCTTAGGCCTCCCTCTTTTCCTGTTACCTGGCAGCTTCATCCTTAGCATCTTTTTCCCAGTATACTCTACATCCCTCCTCAGCACATGTCCAAACCAACGTAATCTTGCCTCTCTGGCTTTGTCTCCAAACCTTCCAAACTGGGCTGACCCTCTAATATACTTATTCCTAATCCTGTCCATCCTCGTCACACCCAGTGCAAATCTTAACATCTTCAACTCTGCCACGTCAAGCTCTGAATCCTGCCTTTTTGTCAATGCCGCTGTCTCCAACCCATATAACATAGCTGGTCTCACTACCCTCTAATAGAGCTTTCCGTTCACTTTTACTGGTACTCGTCTGTCACAAATTACTCCTGACACTCTTCTCCACCCACTCCATCCTGCCTGTACTCTCTTCTTCACCTGTCTTCCACACTCACCATTACTCTGAACTGTTGATCCCAAGTACTTAAACTCATCCACCTTCGCCACCTCTACTCCATGCATCCACACCATTCCTCTGTCCTCCCTCTCATTCACACACATATATTCTGTCTTAGCCCTGATGACCTTCATTCCTCTTCTCTCTAGAGCATATCTCCACCTCTCCAGGGTCTCCTACACCTGTTCCCTACTCTCACTACAGATCACAATCTAAACCTCCTTATTTCTTGTTTGATTTTTCATAAAGATAGAACATCTTTACGAACCAATCCTGCCTTTCTTCCTAAGGTGGTGTCAGAATCCAATATTAATCAGGTTATCAACCTTCCAGTCTTCTTTCCAAATTTCTCAAATAAAGGAGAATATATGTGACACATTTTAAATGTTCACAGACAATTACTTTTTTATCTTCACAGAACCAAACATTTGAGGAAATCATAACAATTATTTGCTTCTTTTTCAAAATCAAAGTTAGGCAAACTTAAATTAAAGTAACTTTAGCCAAATGGTTGACTGATTGTATTATTTTTGTATACAAAAAGTGGGTTTGCCTTTACCAAAACGACCAAAGGCCCATTCCACTAGAACAATAGCAACTTCCTCAGCTTTTTTATCTAGATCTTCATTGGATGATATTTGTGCAGATGTGACTTGGGCTAATCCTCATACCTTTATTGCTCATTACAAATTGGATCTGGTCTCTAAGGCAAGAGCAGCCTTTGGCTCAGTGGTGCTTAGGAATATCATTCCTTAGAGTCCTCCCAGGATTTAGATAGATGGGGACTCTGTCCCAACAGTCGAGGAATGAATGAAAACGATAACATCAGATAGAAAAGTTATGTACTCACCATAACATTCCATCTGTGTTGTACATTTTCATTCCATCTCAACTTCCCTCCTCCTTGTTTTAACTTTTGGAAGGATCAAATGATACTGGAGGAACTACTGTTCGTTTGTTTGAGTCCCAGTTTCTGTTATATATCATTTCCTAGTGCTTTACAGGTATGAGGGGCAGCAAACAAGATCTGAGGTATGTTAGGTGACTTGGGCATTATGGGTAAGGGAGGAGCTCAAGAGTTTCAGTGTTCCACAAGTTGGAAGAAGCGGCTGAGTCAGATCCAAGGATCGGATCCGAACCCAACAGTTGAGGAAGAATGAAAATGAACAATACAGATGGAATGTTATGGTGCATATATAACTTTTTTTCTTAGTTACACTCATTTGCTTGTCCATTATTCCTGACCGAGTACTCTGTAGTGGATTTTTAGAGTCTGTCAACTCATTACACTCCCAAAACATATATTCCCAGTTACTTCTTTCTTCCCCATCATACCTCCAACATTTGCCATTTACCCAAGGAAAATATCTTTGGCGTCTGCTTGGGATATAAACGTATCTATGCAAACACTTCCAGACAAAAATCATAAATCTTCTAGATTTTGTTGCATATTTGTGAGCCATACATATGTCCTGTCTTTGTTTCTTTGTGAACTGCATATTTCTAATCTTTCTTCCCAATCTTTTCTGACCTCTTTGATTGATTCTTATTGTTATTCTGCAATATTTTATATGCCCTTCTAATTATCCCTTTTTTAACAGCAGCTTCTGTTCTAGATTCATTTAAAAACTCAACCAGTGCAGGTCTTTCATTTTAGTTTTCCCTGTCGCTTTCTCTTTGTCTATATGCTGATATCAATCCCTTATAGGGAAGGCAATCACTAGCCTGCAAAATACAATATCTTCTTGGCCTCTCTACATTCTGTTACCTTTCCCTCTCTAATTATTTATTCCCAATACTTTGGTTCCTTTGCAACCTTCCTCCAGTAAATTCCAGTCCCATCTTGCCTATTCTCTGTACCCCTAATTGTAGTCATTCCTATTGGCAGAATCTCCTATCCCCATTCCAGTGTTGACTTAGTTCTCAGTATACTTCCTGCTGCTTTATGAATATAATATTCTGTATGACTGTTGTTATTCTCCTTTAGGATCTACATCCAAAATCCCATTCTGTCCTTATATCTTGAATTACCCCCCCCCCACTTCATCCTCATCCCTTTCCAATTTGAATTGTAGCTTTCTGCTTGCATTTTGTGTAAGAGCCTTAACTAAGCAGCTCTAAAATATCTCTTCAAATCGGGAATACTAAACTTCCTTGTTCTATTGGGAGGATTAGTTTATCTCACTTGACTCTGGCCCTCTTCCTCTCCCAAATAAAATCTTTCAACTCTTTAATAATTACTATTCACAATTTCTCTGGGTGATAGAAATATGCCTGATCCAGGTATAAAACTAAAGAGACTAAAAACATTTTTACTGCTTGTATCTTGATATCCATATCCATAAACAAGAGCTTCCAGTCTCTCAGTTTTTATATTATTGTTTGTTTGCTCCCTTCCCACATATCCTTAGTTGCCATAACAGAATCCTTTTTAATCCATACTCTTAAATACTTCATTTTATCATGCCCCCTTAAGTATGAGTATTGCTGAATCAGTTTATGTGTAGGTACATAGTTTATAGCTATAGCCTTTGTTTTATCTTAATTTTATACCCTGAAAAAACCTGAAATTGTCCAAGAAAGTTCCACAACACTGAGATGTCCTTTTATGGTTCTGTCAGATACAAAATAATATCATCTTCAAATAAAGCCAGTGTTTCTTGAACACCATGCCTGTTATATCCTTGAATTTTTGACTCCATTATTTTCTTTGCCAGTGGTTCTAAATATAATGCAAATAACAAAGGGGAAAGAGGACACCCCTGCCTTATTCCTCTGTTTAGATACAACCTATCAGAGAGGAACCCTCCCACTTTGTTTTTTGCCTCCAATCCCTCATATATCCTTCTAATTAACTTTATCATATAAACAAAATGCAAATGCTTCCATTGAAATCCTGTCTTCTTCTGTTGAATGCTGTCTCCGCATCAAGACTTACCAATATTAGTGGCATTTTCTTATATTCTGCTTTCCCTCTGGATCATCATTGCTGTGTTAATGTTGTCAAATATTTATTTCCCTCCACAAAACCATATTGGTCCACATCTATCAATTTTGGCGTCACTTTGCTATTTTGTTAGCCATTGTAGACATAAACATGACTATAAACTGAAATGTGCTTATATGAAGTTGGATTAGATTGGTCTTTACTGTCTTTAGGAATTATACCCAACACAGCTTTTTTCTAGGATGTTGTTGCCTCCCTTCTATTTAAAATGCTGTTAAACAAAACCTTCCAGATCCTTATCATTTTCTCCCCTCCTAGCTTCCAGATTTTAAGTAGAATACCATCTATTCCAGGAGACTTCCTGTAGATTGATAATAGAGCACCATTTTTATCTCATCTCCTCCTATCTTAATGGTTAGTTGTTGAGCCTCATCTACCTCTAATGTTAACACATTTAAATCTTCCATAAATATTTCTATTTGTATGTTTTTTCATTCCCCCACTTATATACTAATGTTCATAAAATTTCTCAAGTATCTCTAATACCTCTGTAGGATCTCTGATTATTTTTCTTGCTGTAGACTTCCTAAGTTTGGCAACAACCCTTTCTATTTTCCGTTATTATCAAAAAAAGTTGATTAATAGCAATATTTCTAAACTCATGGACATTTTCCAGGTACTCCCTTATTTTGTCTTTAACAGTCTGCAATTAAGCCTCTTCCTGTTTTGTGAGTCTCCTAATTATGTGATACTTTAGCCCCAGCCCCTCTAAACAATTTTTACTACTTCTTAACCAGATATACTTTTCTTTTATTTATACCCTATTTTTAAACGCCACTTTAATTTTTATCCCACTCACTAGCTATAACTTCTGGAGTACTTTCTATCTTCCCTAATAGCTCCTAGATAATTTCCCATTCCTTAAATTCTTCTCTTTTTAACAGGTAAGTGGGGAAGCACTAGCGTCTCATCTTTACTTCATTACCCTTCATTTTTATCTTAGTAATTACTGGTGCAAGATCTAAAAACAGTTATTGGCTATGTATCCAAGTTCTCAGACATATATTTTTTTTGTCTAATCTAGCCAAATTATTGTACCTTGGGGAATAATATGTAAAATTCTCTCAGAGAAGCTTATGGCCTTCAACTAAGCTCTTGGACATTTCTCCCTTCCCAGAATGTACTTCCCCATTACCTCAGATCTTGTTTGCCGCTCAGCTGGAGATGTGGTCCCTTCATTAGCTCTGGGCTAAGTGAGGAATATCTCTTAAAATTTCTTAATACTTCTTAATATTTCATTTTTTTTCAGTGTCTAGTAGCTCTAGTATGTGTTGTTTATTCCCTTCCTGTTCATAGGTTGGTACTAGGCTATCAGCCCTAGGGCCTATACAAGCCTAGCCATAACAATTCCCTGGCTATTTCTTCCCACATTATTTACTTTCCTGGACCCCTGTCTAGCAGGGCGACTGACGTGATCCCTGGGATGAATTTCCTTTCTCCCATCCAATCGTCAAGGTTCCTCTTGAAGAGGTCCAAAGAGGCACTCTGCTTGACATGTATGGGCAATCTATTCCAGAGTCTGGGGAGTCTCTGGGTCAGGAACCTATCCCTCCAGCATGTTTTGTTTATTGTGATGACAAGGTTTAGATTCCTGGAGCGTGTAGCTCTGAGGGATTGGGATTTCTTTAAGTGTAGCATGTCCAACAGCTCTGGGTTTGACATGGCCTTGTATGTTAAGCAGAGATTGCCTCTGAGTAGGATATATACAGAGTATAGCTGGAGTTTTTAAAGCGGTCAGCATAGGGCATCTGCTTTAGGCCTGTGATTCTTTTAGTGAGGTATTTCTGAGGCCTTTCCAGTTGTTGCAGATGTCTTGAGAGGTACATACCAAATGGGGCGTTGTATTCTATAATGGGTCTCATGAGGGGTGAGTACAGTGGGACAATGACCTCCTTTTTTCTGGATGAAAAGCCCTTCATGATGAGGTGTGCCACATAGAAGGATTTCCTGACTGTTGTGGCGATGTGGTTATCGAAGGTGAGACCACTGTCCACCTGTGTCCCTAAGTCTCTTATCACACTTTCTGTGTTTAGTGTACTGCCACCTATATGGTAATTCATGGATACATGTTTTTCCCAAAGGGATAACAATACATTTCTTGGCATTGAGCTTGAGCCCATGGCTCTGGCACCAAGCATCTGTTTCTGTAAGGCCCTTTTGTAGAGTATCCACATCATTTGGGGATTCAATAATGGCTCCCAGTTTGCAGTCATCTGCAAACTTTGTTAGCCAGAGTCCCTTAGTGTTGACCTGTACTTCAGAGAAGCAGATGCCAAACAAGAGCGGCCCCAGGACTGAACCCTGAGGTGCTCCACTTGTCACTTGTCTGGAGCTGGATTTGGAGTCGGCTACTTTTACAGTGTGGGTTCTATCAGTAAGCCATTTAGCAACCCATTGGGTGACATAGGGATTAATGCCCAACTTAGTAAGTTTATCTTAAAATCATCTAACATTTTTTCATGGCATTTTGCCTTCCCCTTTTCCCCCTTTATCCTACTAATAGTAATTCTTAATATAATTAGTCTAGTCTCTTTAGAGAGAATCAGTTAGTCTTTTGGTATAGATCTTCTCTAGTTTTTTATATATATATATATATATATATATATGTTCAACCAGGAGTCTTTCGGATGAAGATGTGGATAGGATAGTTAGAAGGCTGCTGAAGACAATGGCTTTAACCAAATTATTGCTGTATCAGAGCCCAGTTGCTTCAGATCCAAAGACATCACTCCCCTCTTCTGCTCCTTTTCTTTTTCCTCTGACCCATCTGTCAAGTTTGGAGCAGGAAGATCCAGATGCCCAGGTTGTGCCTTTGACGGATCAGAGACCGACTCTTCCTTTTGATCCGACGAGTGCTCTGATTTCCTCTGCTCTGTCAGAGCAGGAGGAATCTAGGACCCATAGCTCTCTGCCCAGACCCGATGGCAGGGATCTGACTTCCATTTTTTCAGATTAGATCTTGCCTCTTGGAGCTTTAGCGCAGATGAGCTTGGCTCCTACCTCAGCCTTGGATCTTCCTTCCTCAGATCATGGTGGACCTTTGGCTCTGTTGGGTTTTTTGTCAGCTCTGGAGAGTTCCTCGGATCCGGGACAGGGGGATTCAATGCCATGAGGAGAGCTTTGACTACCTCTCAGTCAAGAGTTCAATTTTCCTAGGATCTTCCTTCACATTCACAGTCAGTGACTTCTGCCTCACAATCAATCCTTCCACAGGGACAGCAGGATCCCAAGCCTCATGATATCCCTAGGGAGACTCCCATTTCTTCATATTACCCCACTGAAGAAGTCCCTCGGAAGAGAACTTTTAAGAAGAAGCATTTGGCCTCCCCAGAGGAGTCAGTCGCTGCAGATACTGACCTCAATGAGACTGAGGGGTCCACACGGTCTCCTCCAGAGGATGTTTTTTTGGAGACATCCTAGAATTGCTGAAACAGAGAGAAAACTGGAAGTCCAACACCCCTTCAGTGGAGGAGTCAGTATACCTGAAGGCTTTTGGATCCCACCCTTCCACCTCTTGAGTGACCCTGCTTTCCAATGAGCTTATTGATTTAATCTTTTGGAAGGCATGGGAGACCTCAGATTCTATTGATCCAACTCTGAGAAAGCCAAACAAATACATCACTTCTCCTCCAGATAAGAACTTTCTTACAAAGGGAGTTGTGGTAGATGCAATGTTCATGGTGGTAGCAACTAAAAAGGAACTTTCTGAGACCAGTTCCAATATTCGTCTTCCTAACAAAGATTCTAGGTTGATGGATAGATATGGGAAGCATGTCTTTTCTTCAGCAGGCTTTACGCTGCGCTCGCTGAATTATTTGATGCGCTTTACTAGACTGAAAATGGATTTGCTGAAAGAGTTATCAGATACCCTACAAGGATCTGTGGCTGATGAGATCTCAGATAAAGTAGCCCCTCAGCTCGCCACCCTAAATTCAGTAGTTGACTCCTCCATGAGACTCATTTCATATGTCGTGGATGGAGTGAGTAGAGCTTCAGGTTCAGTTATCTCGATTAGGAGGCAGGCCTGGATGTGACTTTGTAATTTCGTGGAGCCTTTCAAGTCTTCCTTTGTGAATGCCCCCTTTGATGGCTCATCTCTTTTTGGGCCCAAAGTGCAAGAAACTCTCACCAGGTGTGAACAAGAAGGCAAGACCTTGTCTGCCATAGGAGTCTATTTTTCTACCCTGACCAGACCCTACCCCAAAGATCAAAAAAGGTAGCAGAAAAATGTGGTTCTGAAAATCTCAAAGATCTCTCCAGGACACACACAGTGAAAGTTCCTCCAGAGGTAGAGGAGGGAACAATAATGGAAGACACCATCCTCATAGCAGGGGAGGCCCACAAAATCTGGGCTTTAGAGATTCCTTCTTTGGTAAGCTTTTTCTGCACACCTGAAAGGAGGCTTGATTGCTCACCTCTGGAGGTAATCTGGGGTCGACTGTCCCTGCACCCACAGACCTGGCTACACATTACAAATGACAAATGGGTACATCAAATAATATCTAGAGGTTATCTCATTCCCTTTGCCTATCCCCATCCTCAGAACAAAAGAATCATGGACATACCACCTGGTCAAAGGGATCAAGCAACTACAGAAATTCTAAAGTTGCTAGACAAAAGAGTCATCCAAGAAGTCCCCTCAGACCAATGAGAATACGGAACTTACTCCAGATTCTTTTTGATACCAAAGAAAACAGGGGCCTGGAGACCTATTTTGGATCTCAGCAATCTAAACAAGTCAATCAAAAAGAGCAATTTCTGAATGGTCACTCTACAGTCAATTCTTCCTTTTCTAGGAAAAGACAATTGGATGTGCTCACTAGGTCTTCAAGATGCTTACTACCATATAAAAATGGACATGCACTCCAGAAGGCATCTGCACTTCCAGCTGGGAGCCAGTCACTACTACTTTTGAGCCCTGCCATTTGGTCTCACTACAACCACCAGTGTGTTCACCAAATGCATGGCAGTGGTTGTGGCTCACCTGAAACATCAAAGATTCCAAGTGCTTCCGTACATAGACGACTGGCTCCTAACTGCCACATCCAGGCATCAACTCCTAAGGGCAAGATAAACCACTATAAGTCTTTGCTATCATCTGGGAATCACCTTAATTTTAAGAAATCGGCTCTAGAACCCTGTCAGAATCTAACTTTCATAGGAACTCATTTATGCACCAAAGAAATGATAACAAGACTTCCACCCAACAGACTTATTTCATTAAATAGTCAGGTAAAAGTCCTAATTCACGAGAAAAGAGCATCTGCAAAACTAGTGCAAGTTTTAGAGACAATGACAGCTTCCATTATTCAGGTATCTCTAGGCCGCCTTCATATGTGAATTCTGCAATGGTTGTTGTCAACCCAATTGTTATTTCTAGATCTACCAATGTCTCGCAAGATTTTGATAACTGATGCCTGCAGGAAGGATCTTCATTGGTGGATTTATTCCAGTCAAGTCTCTCAAGGTTGTCAGTTTCTACCCACTCAGACCCAGGCCACTGTGACCACAGATGCCTCCCGGATAGGGTGGGGGGAGCTTTATCTGGGAAAGACAGTCCAAGGCCCGTCTACATATAAATGTTCTAGAGATGAAAGCAGTCCTTCTAGCATTGCAAGACTTTCAAGACTCTCTTCCTCAGGGAACAATAGCAGTCCAGTCAGACAACATGTCAGTAGTCTGGTACATCAACTAACAGGGAGGCACCAAATCTTACCCCCTTTGTTGGGAAACCCTCCAAGTTTGGCAATGGGCAATATCTTTCTGATTGCAGTGCACATCCTGGGGAAATCCAGGGTTATAGTGGGAAAGCTCAGTAGGGCAATTCTGATGCCTCATAAGGACTCCCGCAAACAGGAAGTGGCGGAAAGAATTTTCCAGAAATGGGGTCAGCCTTTGCCTTTCTACAGTCTGTTTGCATCACCCATGAACAATAAATGCAGCAGCTACTTTACCCTAATTCCCCCTCAGGGGGAGTCACCGAGGGATGCACTGGTGCACAGTTGGCCCTGGGACTTCTGTATTCTCATCCTTCAACTCCCTTGATTCACAAAATGTTACAGAAAGCAAAATTGTTGAAGAGAACAGTCATCCTCATTGCCCCTTACTAGCCCCAACAGATTTGGTTTCCCTATCTTTGGCCTCATCTCCAGGAAGATCCATGGGTTCTGGACCCAGTTCCAGACCTACTTTTGCATCTGCAAGAACTAGCTCTTCTGGACTTGAAAAAACTAAAATTGACAGCATGGCTTCTTCAATTCGAATGATTGCCAGGCATCCTCTTTTATCTCCTCCAGTGAGATACAATTTGCTTTCTTCACATAAATCGTCCACACAAAAACTTTACAAAAGCAATTGGAAAAGATTTGTCGTATGGGCCATGGAAAATAATGTAGATCTTTTTACTGCTCCATTGTACTTCATTCTGGATTTTCTAACGAAATGTTTTAGTGAAGGAGCTGCTGGAGCTACCATAAGAGTTAGCTGCAATTTCAAATTTTCGCCTAGGAAAGAATGGTTCCCCTGTCAAGTCCAATAAACTTTGCAAAACCTTTTTGAAAGGAGTTCTGTTGCTGAGACCACCTTGCAAAAGTCCTTCTGCCCCTTGGGACTTGAATTTTGTATTGTCTCATTTAACACATTTTCCATTTGAGTCTTCAGCAAATTGTGATTTCAAATTCTTAGTTGGAAAATACAATTTTTCTAGTGGCTATTACTTCTGCCAGAAGTATATCTGAATTGCAAGCTTTGTTGATAAACCCACCCTATTTAATATTTTGCAAAGACATAGTTTCATTATGTACTAACCCTTCCTTCCTACCCAAAGTAGTTTCTTAGACTAATTTCAGTCAGTCTATTGAATTGCCAGTGTTCTTCCCAAATTTCCAAAACAAAGAATATCTTCTACAATTCTTAGATGTTCACAGGCAATTACATTTTTACCTACACAGAACAAAGGATTTCAGAAAAAAATTCTGAAATGAGAAAAGGCTTGCCAGTTTCCAAAGTTACCTTGTCAAAATGGCTTTCTGATTGTATTACTTTTATTTATAAATCCCAAAATAAGCAGTTACCTAAACCAGTCAAAGCACATACTACTAGAGCTATTGCTACTTCTTCAGCCTGTCTGACCAGAGAATCTCTAGATGATAATTGCACAGCAGCTACATGGTCAAACCCACATACCTTTATTACTCATTACAAAGTGGATTTGGCCTCCAGGGGTAGGGCTTCCTTTGGATCAATGGTTCTGAGGAATGCTCTTCCATGAGCCACCTAAGATTCAGGTTGCTAGGAATGCTGTCCCATATATGGTAATGAAGGCTAGATTGACAACAACACATAAAGAAGTTATGTACTTACAATAACATTCCATGTGTGTTGTCCATCTCCTCCTTTATTCTCACAACCCTCCCACCTACCCCCTTCATAGACTCGGAAGAATGGGGGATACAAAATGAAGTCTTCTAGGACTCCTTGTTATTTGGAATGTTTCTTTAAATACCTTCAGTAGTATTACTTCTGTCTTCTTTTAGGTTCATAGATTCATAGGTAGGTACTAGGCTATCTGCCCAAGGGCATTTTTAAGCCTAGTCAGAGTTTGCCGGCTTTTGCCACCCCATTGATTAATTAACTGAGCCTCTGTCAAGCAGAGTCAACGAAGTGATCCCAGGGGTGTATTTTCTGTTACCCATCCACTCGTCAAGGCTTCTCTTGAACAGTGTTAGTGAGGGGGCTCTGCCTAATGTAGTTAGGAATTTTGTTCCAAAGCATGGGGTGTCTCTGTGACAGGAATCTAGCCATCCAGCATGTTCTATTTATTGTTGTGGCGAGGTTTAACTCACTAGAGTGTGTTGCTCACAGTGACATGGATTTCTTGAGGTGGAGCATGTCCATCAATTCTGAGTTGGACATGGCTTTGTAAGTCAGGCAGAGATCACCTCTAAGTAAGCGATATGCCACTGAGTACAGCTGGAGTTTTTTCAGTTGGGCTGCATAGGACATATGTTTGAGGCCAGTAATCCTCTTGGTGAGGTGCTTTTGTGGTCTTTCTAGCTTTTGGAAGTGTCTTGCGAGGTACATCCCAAATGGGGCATTGTACTCTATATGATGTGTCTGATGAGTGACGAGTAGAGGGGCACTATAACCTCTTTATTTCTAGATGCGAACCCCTTAGTAATTAGATGGGCCACATAGAAGGATTTCCTAACTACTCTGGCAATATGATTGTCAAAGGAGAGATTACTATCTACCTGGGTCCCCAGATCTCTTATTACCTCTTCTGTATTAAGGGGGCTGCCGCCTGTGTGGTAATTTGTGGGTGTTTTGTTTTTCCCAAATGGGATGACTATGCATTTTTTGGCATTTAGCTGGAGGCCATGACTTTGACACCAGGTGTCTGTCTCAGTAAGGCCTTTTTGAAGGATGTCTGTGTCAGCCGGAGAGTCAATTATGGCTCCCAGTTTGCAGTCATCGGCGAACTTGGTTAGCCATAGTCCTGTGTTCGCCTGTACTTCTGAGAAATATATGCCAAACAGTAGGGATCCCAGAACCGAGCCTTGCGGGACACAACTTTTGACTGGTTTAGAGTCGGACCTGGAGCCCGCTATTCTTACCGTGTGAGTTCTGTCTGTAAGCCATTTGGCAACCCATCTTGTAACGTAGGGGTTTATGTTCAGGCTGGTGAGGTTTTCTATAATACCCGAGTGAGGAATGGTGTCGAACGCCTTGGCGAGATCAAGGTAGGCTGTGTGAACCACCTTTCCCTCATCTATGGCCTTGGTGACTGTCTCAAAGAAGTCAACCAGGTTTAGTAGGCATGATCTGCCCTTAACAAAGCCGAACTATGTTGGGTCAAGTGTTTGGAGGTTCCCAATGTCTTTGTTAATGAATTCCATGATGATGCGCTCCATAGCCTTGCAGACCAGGCTAGTCAGGCTTATGGGGCGATAGTTACCAGGGTCAATTGTGGCCCCTCCTTTGTGGAGTGGAATAACCATTGCTGTGCGCCATTGTATGGGCATGTAGCCTGTGGAGAGGCTGAGGTTGAGCAGCGTGTTTAGGTGGGGGGGGGGTTAGTTTGTTCTGTAGTTCGCACAAGACGCAGCCTGGGACACCATCTGGCCCCATTGATGCTGTGTTTTTGGCTTTTGAAAGGGCTGCTTTCACCTGTGCTTCTGTGATTTCCGGGGCACTACACTTTTTCAGTATTGTTGTGGGCTGTTTTGAAGGTGAGAGGAAAGTGAAGTTTGCAATGAATCTATCTGCCAGGATGTTGGCAATATCAGTAGGTTCAGTATATTTTGTGCTATTTTGCACTAGCTCAGAGCATATCTGCGAGTTGCCACTTAGATTCTTGACATAGCTAAAGAAGGCTTTGTGGTTATCTTTCGAATACTTGGCTATTTTTCTTTCAAAGTTAGCCTTGGATGATTTTATGAGGGACCTTAGTTTCTTACTGATACTTATCAGGGATGTCTTTCCTTCTTGGGATTTGCTTTTTTTTTCTTAACTAGTTTCCTCCTCCTGTTGTATAACCTGTTTATAGCAGGGGTCCACCAGACTAGTTTCCTTCTCTTAGGGGAATGAGTCTTGGTCTTGCTAGGGATGGCACGATCCATGCATCCTTGTAGGTGCTCATAGAGTGAAATTGTAAAGGATTCTGCATCTTGGGCAGTGTTATCCTTTAGTATGGGGGCTGTGAAGCTTACCACCTCTGCCTTAAGTAAGGTGAAGTTTGCTTTAGAAAAGTTTTTCACTGTGGTTTCCTTGGTTGGGGGTGGTGGTGGGGTGTGGACATCCAAGGTGATTAGTTTATGGTTTGATCTAACCAGTGACGGGTTGACCTCCGGTACGGAACACCTGTCGCCCTTGTTGGTGATGACCAGGTCCAGTATGTTGTGGCCTGTGGTAGGGGTTTACCAGCTGATCCAGGGCATTTGAGTTGATAAATTCCAGGAAGTGCTGAGCCTGGGAGTTTGTACTCAAGTAGTTTTCCCAGTTAATGGTAGGGTAATTGAAATCGCCCAATATCAGGGTGTTCAGTAGGACCTTCATGTTTTCCAGTGTCTCCAGAAAGGCAGAGTGGTGGTCCTGGGTCATGGAGGGTGATCTGTAGCAGGCCACAATTTGCATTGCAGATTTGCCCGATGTTAGTTGCACATGGATGATCTCAGAGGTATCATGCTGCACCATTAACCTGGAGGTGCGAATATCCTTGATGAATATGGATACAACCCCTCCTTTTGTGTTTCAGTCCGTGTTCTGTGGCCGAATTTATATATCTACTAGCTTCTTTATTGTGCAAACAAGATCTGATGTAATGGGGAAGTGCATTCTGGGAAGAGAAGAATGCCCAAGAGCTTAGTTGAAGGCCACGAGCTTCTGCATAAGGCTGAGATGGAGCCGATGGATTGGATCTGACCCATATGTGAGAATAAAGGCAGAGATGGGCAACATTATGGTAAGTGCATAACTTCTTTTTTTTTTAGGATGTTGGAAGAGAAAAGCCTGGCAGGTTTTAAAAAATGTGGTAAATGTGGTCAGAAAGATTCCTCTTTCTGACTTGCACAGTCTTTGCGTGAATTGTTTTAGACACCTTCATCTCCAAGAAAGCCATGTTATTTGTCATACGTTCAACCCAAAGGCCCTGGTTGAACACAAGAGCAAACTTATTTTGAAGGGATTACTTCCATCCTCCTTTAGTGAGGTACTATCTGGAGCATCTCCTCAGAAATCAAGAAAAATGTCTCCTGCTGCAAGCACCTCAGCATCCTGTTTGAGATCTGTGGAGAAATCCATTAAAAGATCTTTTTTTTGGATCCATCAGATACCGTGGATCCAAAAAAAGAAAAGACAAAAAATTTCAGATTCGACTTCTTCCTTGGATCAGAAGCATGTTAAGATACAGTCCTCAGATCTGACTGCCTCTTCGGATCTGAACACTAAGAAATTTAAAGACACATTGGATCAGACACCCTTGGATCCATTGCAGAGAACTGCAGATGTGGTGATTTTACCCAGAACTAGGCACTCACCCTTTATGGACCCAGTTTCATCCAGGATCCCATTTCCTTTTTTAGAGAGACCAAAATATCCTTCAGGGATGTCCACTCACTCTTTCAGAAGTGTTGCAGAAGAGGATGTAGAGATATTAGTGAGAAAGATCCTTTCGGCACAGAGCTAGCCAGTTATCCTTTCTGCTCCTACCCCATTGGGTCAGAAGATCAGTATGTCCACTACTCCACCTTTGTCAGTTCCTTCTTTAAAATCCTTTCAGGGATTTAGAGCCCCTGGATCTGAGTTGTCCGGGCCCATTGGCTTTGGATCCAAGGATACCTTTATCCTCAGATCGAGGCTTGCTCTGAGTTCTTCAGTTTAGTCAGATCAGGAGAACTCTTGGACCCGATTATACCGTCAGGTGTGAGGTGCTTTATTCATCTCCAAGGTTTTTGAAGCCATCTCTGCACCTCAGAGCCTTGGCTGTGGTCGTTTCAGCTCCAACTTCAGCCTCAGGTGGACTGTCCTTGGGGAAGGGAGGGATCTGGGATCCTATCTCTGTCTGGGATTGACTGCCATTGTGGCCATGGAGAGAGCCCTGTCTGTACCCTTGACTCAGATCGTCCCTTTAACCCTTGAATCTTTGTCTACATCTGTCCCATCTGTACATCTGGAGTATAAACAACCCTCTCCAGAGGGACAGCGGTACCGAAACCCCAGGCTGCCCATCACAGGATCCCCACTTCTTCTGACACCTCCCCAGGGTTTCCCACTGAGGAGGTCCCTAAGAAGAAAACATGTAAGAGGAAACATTTAAATTCCCCCGAAGCTGTCACTGAAGGTACATATTTTGATGAGGACAAAGGGTCCCCACAGTCACCTCCTGATGATGTCTCATTTAGAGACATCTTGGAAATCCTAAAACAGAGAGGTGGCTGTCCAGCAACCCTTCATCGGATGAGTCTGTACTCCTGGAGGCATCTGTTTCCGACCCATCTCCCTCCTAGGTGACCCTGCCCGCCAATGAGCTCAATAACTTGGTCTCATGGCAGGTATTGAAGGATCCAGACATGGTTGAACCAATTAGTAGGAAGCCTGATAAAATCACGACAGCTCTTCCAAAGGCAGTGGGGGTACTCAGATCGTAGACACTGCCCTTGTGGAAGAAGTAGCCTACAGAAACAAAGGTCCAGAGATTTGTTCTTAGTAAACACTTTCAGAGCTCCTGAAAGGAGGCCCAATTGTCCCCCTCTGGAGGCAGTCAGGGGTTGTTTGTCTCTGCACCAGAGAGTCTGGCTAGAAATAACAAATACTTCAGTGCAGAGGATCATTTCCAGAGGTTATATAATACCATTTTCCCTTTATCCTCCCAACTCAAGAAAATTCACCAGTGTTTCATCCAGTCAGAAGAAACAAGCAGCAATTTAGATTCAAAAGCTGCTAGAAAAAAGAGTCATCCAAGAGGTCCCCCCAGACCAGATACAATCCGGAACTTACTCAAGATTCTTTTTAGTGCCAAAAAAAACAGGAGACTGGAGACCAGTTCTGTATCTCAGCATCTTAAACAAATCCATTCAAAAGACCAAGTTCCAGATGGTCACAGTTCAGTCCATTCTTCCCTTTTGAAAAAGTTGGATGTGCTCAATAGATCTTCAGGATGCATACTGTGACAACCACGCCCCTGCCCAGCAATCAAGGAGCCTCAATCCTCACCACTAACACCAGGGAGGTTGTCTCCTAGAAGAGAGGAAAGGATAACTAATACACACAGTAAAGTACAATATCCCTTAAGTGCACACAGAGATCACAGTCAGTCTGGGGCTGGTTGCTCCTTTGCTCAACAGGTCCCCAATAAGACTCCCCACTGGCACAGCTATAGGGTCCAGGTCTCAGCCTAGCTGGGCAAGCTAAAACCTTCAGTGCCCTCTCTGTCCAACCAGTGCTTCGTGTCCCTGCCCAAGTAGCTGGTACAATGCACACACACTTTGATATAAGTATCTATACAACTTCACAGCCACTCCTGGGAAAGGCTGACACTGATTCTCCAGCTGTGCCCATTTACCCAGACCATACGGTAGTAATCCCTGCCATCACCCTGCTAATAATATCAGCTAATAAAAGGCCCTTAAAAGGGTGTCCAATTATTATTGTGCAATATTATTATCCAATGGTAATGCGACTATTCAGTCTAAGGTTTATTGGAAGGGCTTAGACAGTAAACTCTATAAATATATAATGTACTCTAAAGCATAATTTATCTCTACATAAACCAGCCAGAGGTAGAGGGTTTTAAAAATAGTTAATAATAAATAATTAAAACACAAGACAAAACTACTACACCACAGAGATATCTAAGAGTTCAGAGATCACACAGAAACTTAAAATAATACAGTAGGACAGGTCTGATTTCAAAGAAAAATACCCAATTAATCTTTACTAGCTTTAACTATTCCTACAAGAAATCACAGTGCTAAAAACTTACATGTGAGCTTAGGCAGAGTGCTGAGTTAGATATCCAAGATCAAAATGCTCCCAGTCTCTTGTGAGAAATAGTATGTAACATTGCTAACAAACATGTCTCCAAGGCCCTCCCAAATTACATCATTTTTAACACTTAGTCTGGAGTTCTCAGGCTACAAACTGCATTATTTAGCAATCTAACACCTGCTCAGAAACTTACAATAATATACGTAATTTCACATGTATACTCTAAAAGAAACCAGAGCAATAAACCACATTCCACATCTAAATTCTGGTCATAAACTTTAGCCTTAAAAACAATGGGTATGAAACCTTCATCCAGATGCACTGGAGCTGAATTCTAACATGAAAGGGTCACAACACGCTTCACTGGGCTGGTAGAGTGCAATGTTGTCACATATTTTGCAGTTCCACATTTCACAGTATTCTTTTACACTGAAGAAAACATGCCTGTATTTTACATTTATTTACAAATGCCAGAATTATATATCAAATTCTGTTTGACTAGGCTGGCAGCCTTCGCCCATCTCTTCCCCCCCCCCCCCCGGGAAACTCAAGCAGGTTTTTCAAGTGCCCCTTGAGAAACATCGATTGAGAGTGTCAGGTCTATCTGGGTGTACCTCACCCCATTCCCTGTCTTGAGAGCCCATCTGCATTGGCATTGCTACTCCCACTGCGGTGCTGCACTGACATATCATATGCTTGCAACCCCAGACTCCATCTTAGCAACTTGGCATTTTGCTGAATGGCTCTGTTTAACCATGTTAGAGGGTTGTGATCTGTCATCACAGTGAATTTTCTTCCATTTAGATAAGGCTGAAGTTTTTGTAGTGCCCACACAATGGCTAGACATTCCTTTTTCTACCACTGCATAGCATTCCTCCCTGGGTTGGAGCCTATGACTGAGATAAACCACTGGGTGCTCTTCTCTCTCTGAAGAAATCTGGCTAAGTACATCCCCCACCCCATAGTTTGAAGCATCCACCTGCACAACAAAGTCTTTGCTGTAGTCTGGACTGGCTAACACAGGGGTCCTCCCAAAGCTTCCTTAAGCTTCTGAAATACCTGCTCACATGCTGGGGTCCACACTACCTTATCTGGCCTGTTCTTCATTGTCAGGTCTGTGAGGGGTGCAGCTATGGTACTATAATTGGGAATGAACTTTCTGTAGTACCCTGCTGTCCCCAAGAATGCCCTCACCTGCTTTTTGGTAACTGGTGCAAGCCATGCCTGAATAGCTTCCACTTTGGCAGGTTCTGACCTTATCTTACCACTCCCCACTCTATGTCCTAGGTAGGAGTCCTCTGCCATACCCACCTGACATTTGCTCGGCTTAATGGTCAGCCCAGCCCTCTGTAGTCTTCCCAGCACCTCCCTGACATGCTGAAGGTGCTCTTGCCAGGAATGGCTGTAGATAGCAATATCATCCATGTAAGCAAGGGTGAACCCTCCTGCTCCTGCTAAGATATGATCTACCAGCCTCTGGAAAGTCGCTGGGGCATTCTTCATCCCAAAGGGCATCTTTGTGAACTCATACAAGCCAAAAGGAGTCACAACGGCTGACCTCTGTCTAGCACTGGGAGTCAAGTGCACCTGCCAGTAACCCTTGGTAAGATCAGTGGCTGTAAGATACTTAGCCCATCCCAGCTGTTTTAGGGCCCCATCTGTCCTAGGCATGGGGTAAGCATCTGTCTCTGTGTGACTATTTAATTTCCTGTAATCCACACAGAACCTGGTGCTGTCATCCTTCTTTGGCACCAGCACCACTGGGGAGGCTCAGGGACTGTTGGACTCCTAAATCACCCCTAGTTCCAACATCTCCTGTACCTCTTCCCTCAGAGTCTGTTTGACTCTCTCAGGCACCCTATAAGGGGCCTGCCTGATAGGCCTTTGGGTTCCTGTATCCACCTGATGCTGCGCCAAGTGGGTGCTCCCTGGTTTCCCTGTGAACATACCCCCAAACTCCTGCAACACTGCTCGGATTTCTCGAACCTGGGTAGGAGATAGCTGCTGGGACATTGCTACCCCTTCCACCGAGGTGTCAGCCCGAGCCTCACTGAGGAGATCAGTCACAAGATCTCTCTGAAACTCATCCTGCAATCCACTGCAAAGGCTCAGCACAAGGGCCTTCCTGTCATGGTAAGGTTTCATCATGTTAACATGGTACAATTTGTGCCCCTGCCATCTGCCTAGCACTTTCACCATGTAGTTAACATCACTTTCCTTTCTTACCACCTTGTAGGGTCCCTCCCAAGCTGTTCGCAGCTTGTTGTGTCTGACATGAATGAGAACCATCACCTGCTGCCCTACAGCATACTCTCTAGCTTGAGCATTCCTGTCATACCACACCTTTTTCTGTTGTTGGTCTTCTGCCAGGTTCTCCTGGGCCAGGCCCATGAGTTCCCTGAGCCTTGTATTGAGGTTCAGGACATATGCCACAACAGACTCCTTGTGAGACTCACACTCACCTTTCCACTCATCTCAAATTAAACCTAGAGGTCCCCTCACCCTATTCCCATACAGCAACTCAAAGGGTGGAAAACCTGTGGATTCCTGGGGAACCTCTCGGTAAGCAAACAACAGATGGGGCAAATATTTGTCCCACTCCCTCGTAAACTGATCTGCAAATGCCCGTAGCATGGACTTGATTGTAGAGTTTAACCACTCAACAAGACCATTAGTCTGGGGATCGTAGGTGGTGGTCTTCATGTGCTTCACCCCACAGGACTTCCACAGACAAGCCAGCAGGTCTGACATAAAATTGGCACCTATGTCAGACAGTATTTCCTTTGGGAAACCTACCCTGCTGAAAATCTCTAGCAAAGCATTTGCCACCTTGTCGGCCTCAATGGAGGACAAAGCCACTGCCTCAGGGTTTCGTGTAGCATAATCTACAATCACTAGGATATACTTTTTCCCTGTGGAACTTGGGGTACTCAGAGGATGCACAATATCCATAGCTACCCCCTGAAATGGCTTCTCAATCACAGGCAAAGGCATCAAAGGAGCTCTCACTCTGTCTCCTGCCTTGCCTACCTTTTGGCACTGCTCACGGGTCCTGCTGTACCCTGTTACATCTATGGAAATTCCAGGCCAATAGAAGTTTTGCATAATACGCCTCTTTGTACATTTTATACCCATATGACCTGCAAAGGGAATATTATGAGCTATGGCTAGAAGCACCAGATGGTAAGCTCTAGGCACTACCAACTGCTGTACTCTCTCACCTTCTAGCCCTCCTTCAGGGGTCCACTCTTTGTACAGTACTCCTTTCTTCCAGTATACAGATTCCCCCTTCCCTTGAGAATCAGGTGCCTCACTAGCTACCTGCCTCAGGCCTTGCATTGTAGGGTCTGAGAGCTGAGCCTGTCTCAAGTCTCTCCTTGTAACTCTTCCCAGCTCCCCTTCCACTGGAAGTCTGGCATCCTCTGACAGTGGTGCCTCACTGTCAGCCTGGGTGCTACTACTCACCTCTACCTTTGCAGTCACTCTGTCCAAGGGACCATCAGTACCCACAAGCAGCTGTGGCTCACCTTCAGTCTCATTGCTACAGAGCAGCTCCCTCCCTGAAGTAACGACCTCAGCAGTCCTGGCTGCAAGTGTGCAGTCTGTTTGGGTCTCCCCCAGGCTACCAAACTTACATGCTTGTCTTCAAGCCTGACTGCGTGTAACTGCATATGTACATAGTACTGCCTCATCCAAATCCTTCCCTCTTAGGACATCTTCAGGATGGTAGCTCCATACCCCTGTTGTCTCAAGACAACATACTATTGGCATTTTGTCTTTCCCACTTATTGGCTCTTTCACCTTTTGTTCCCGACCTTGCCTCTGTGGACATCTGTATGCCACACGGCCCCAGTGGTTGCATTCAAAACATTTAACCCTAGCTTCTGGACATGTACCTGGACTAGTGGCTTCCCCTACTACTGGTGGATTCTGTTGGGGCAGTCTGTGCTGCCCACCATGGGTTCCTTTAGTCCTATGAGCAGTACTGGGGGACCCTTTCCTGTGCAGGGCTGCCCTGCTTGCTAGGTATAGGTCTCCCTTCTTCCCCAAGTCCTCTGAAGTAGCACATTGTTTATCAGCTAACCAGATCCTCATGTCCTCAGGCAAAGTTCTAAGGGCTTGTTCCCTTACCAAAAGGTCTGCTAGCCCTTCAAAAGTGGTGTCCTGACATCCACTGAACCAGCTATGAAAATAAGTGCTCAGTTCAACAACATATTCACATACATTTTCATCTGGCTTGCATCTTTGCTCACAAAACTTTTTCCTATACATTTCAGGTGTTAGCTTAAAACATTCTAATAAATGTCTTTTTACAGCAGTGTATTCAAAACAATCAGTGTCATGCATTTTTGCTAAAGAAGTTACAGCTTTACCATGGAGTAAGGGGGTCAGGACCCGTACCCAGAGCCTTTGGTCAGCTTCATACTGTTTACATACCCGCTCAAACATATGAATGAAGCTATCAAAATTATCCCCCTCTTTAAATTGTGGAAGAAATTTACTGACCTTTATTGCTTCTGGGGTCTGGTTACTCCCTTCCCCATTACCTCCATGACTCTGGTGAAGAGTCAGCATTTCCCTCTCATGCCTCCTCTGCCGTTCATTTTCCTCAGCTTGTAGACTCCTCATTTTCTCAGCTGCTTCTAGTTCCATATGCCTGGCCTCCAACTCAAGTCTCTTTTAGCTCCAGCTGGATTTTAAGTCCACTGCAGAAAGGTTGAGCTGTCCATTCTCCGAGGATGTTGTATCTCCACTGTCAGTCTGATTGTCCTCCAAACTGCTGTTTTCTGATGCAGCTGTAACCAAGGCTGCAATCAGGTTTGCCTTAGTCAGGTTTCCATACACCAGCCCCCTAGCCTGGCACATCTCCTCCAGCTGGCTCCTTGTCAGCTTTCCATACTCTTCCGCTGACATACTACCTGCTCACCCTGACTAACACTAAGCTAACAAAAGAAATAAAACAATTGTGATCTGAACTCTGAGTATACACTGCATGGCTGTTTTTGAGTATAAAATACTTTTAGAGATCACTGTACATAAGCTACAGGAATTTACTCTATCCACTCCACTACATGCCAGTTAGTGTGTGAAGTAGATCCCACCACTGCCAAACACTTGTGACGACAGCGCTTTGGCCCAGCAATCAAGGAGCCTCAATCCTCACCACTAACACCAGGGAGGTTATCTCCTAGAAGAGAGGAAAGGATAACTAATACACACAGTAAAGTACAATTTCTCTTGAGTGCACACAGAGATCACAGTCAGTCTGGGGCTGGTTGCTCCTTTGCTCACCAGGTCCCCAATAAGACTCCCCAATGGCACAGCTGTAGTATCCAGGTCTCAGCCTAGGTGTGCAAGCTAAAACCTCCAGTACCCTCTCTGTCCAACCAGTGCTTCGTGTCCCTGCCCATGTAGCTGACACAACACACCTCACACTTTGAGATAAGTATCTATACAACTTTACAGATACTCCTGGGAAAGGCTGACATAGATTCTCCAGCTGTGCCCCTTTACCCAGACCATACGGTAGTAATCCCTGCCACCACCCAGCTAATAATATCAGCTACTAAAAGGCCCTTAAAAGGGTGTCCATTTATTACTGTGCAATATTATTATCCAATGGTAATGTGACTATTCAGTATAAGGCTTATTGGAAGAGCTTAGACAGTAAACTCTATAAATATATAATGTACTCTAAAGCATAATTTATCTCTACATAAACCAGCCACAGGTAGAAGGTTTTAAAAATGTTTAATAATAATTAAAACACAAGACAAAACTACTACACCACATAGATATCTAAGAGTTCAGAGATCACACAGAAACTTAAAATAATACAATAGCACAGGTCTGATTTCAAAGAAAAATACCTAATTAATCTTTACTAGCTTTTACTATTCCTACAAGAAATCACAGTGCTAGAAACTTACATGTGAGCTTAGGCAGAGTGCTGAGTAAGATATCCAAGATCAAAATGCTCCCAGTCTCTTGTGAGAAATAGTATTTAAACATTACTAACAAACATGTATTTAAGTCCCTCCCAAATTACATAATTTTTACCACTTAGTCTGGAGTTCTCAGGCCACAAACTGCATTATTTAGCAATCTAACACCTGCTCAGAACCTTACAACAATATAAGTCATTTCACATGTATACTCTAACAGAAACCAGAGCAATAAAGCACATTCCACATCTAAATTCTGGTCATAAACTTTAGCCTTAAAACAGTGGGCATGAAACCTTCATCCAGATGCACTGGAGCCGAATTCTAACATGAAAGGGTCACAACATGCTTCACTGGGCTGGTAGAGTGCAGTGTTGTCACATATTTTGCAGTTCACTTTTCACAGTATTCTTTTACAATCAAGAAAACATGCCTGTATTTTACATTTATTTACAAATGCCAGAATTATATATCAAATTCCATTTGACTAGGCTGGCAGCCTTCGCCCATCTCTCCTCAATCATCACACGTACCATCATATAAAGATGAACAAGCGATCCAGAAGATTTTTACACTTCTGGCTGGGAGCCAGTCATTATTAGTTCACGTTTCTGCCATTTGGCCTCACCACAGCCCCCAGGGTGTTTATCAAATGCATGGCAGTAGTAGCAGCTCACTTGAGACTGCAAGGAGTCCAAGTGTTTCCATACTTAAGACAACTGGCTCATTTCCACCCTAACTAGGCATCAGCTCATTGTGGCAAGATAAAAAGTGATACAGACGTGCTCAATTAGGAATCACCATAAACTACCAAAAGTCTCATCTAGAACCAAGTCAAAGTCTAGAGTTCATAGGAGCACTGCTCAATGCAAAATCTACTACAGCCTCACTTACCCTCTCCAGAGTTCAAATGATAAAATCGCAAGTGAGAAAGATAGCTTGCAGTACCAGAGTCCCAGCCCGCTGGGTCCTTCAGACATTGGGGTCAATGGCAGAAGGAATAGCATAATTACCTCTGATATCCCTGCACTGTTCCAGTAATCAAGGAACCTCAATCCTCACCACTGGCAACAGTGGGGGACGTGCACACTTGGAGGATGACAAAGTACACACACAGTAAAGTGCAGCTTCCCTTAAGAGCACACAGGGATCACAGTCAGTCTGGGGCTGGTTTCTTCATCTTTCTCCAGATCCCCAATAAGACTACCCACTGGCACAGCTATATAGAGTTGAGATCTCAGCTGAGTGGCCAAGCTAAGACCACTGGCACCCTCTCTGTCCAACCAGTGTTTCATAGCCCTGCCCAAGTAGCTGACACTCTCACACTTAGAAATTTGATTTACACACACACACACACACACACACACACACACACACACACACACACACACACACACACACACACACACACACACACACACACCTGGGAAAAGCTGGCACATGTTTGCTAGCTATTCCCCCTTCTGCCCAGACTATAAGGTAGTTTGCACTGCCACCAGCCAGCTCCTTATCAGCTACTTTAAGGCCTTTAGCAAAGGATGTCCAGTTTTACTGTGTAATGTTACTATTAATTCAAATGGTAGTTTGACCAAGAGAGAAGGCTATCAGGAGTGGTCCACAATGTCACCAAATAGATATGCAAGTACTCTCAGAGCTTAAATATATCTCACAGATATCAGCCACAATCATAGGTCTAAATATATTTAATAATAAATAATAAAAGAACAAGAAAATAGTAATCAGTTACATCAGAGATCAGAATGACATGAAATATGTAAAACAACAGCAAATGACAGTCTCAAATAAATAAAGAAAACATCTAAGCTATTACTTTACTATATTCCTATCTGAATCTAAAAGAGTTACTATGCCCTAAAACTTATTTTCAGAACAACAATCAGGCAGAAGTGGTGAGTGGATGTTTCCAGGTCAAAGACAAAATACAAAATGCCCTCTCTCTCTCAGAGAGTTCTTAAATTAATATGTCAAATATTGCTGCTAGGATACTTGTAGGGTGACATCACTTTTGTCATCTGACTATCTCAGGTGAAACCCTCCATTGCAAGAAACTGCCAGCATTTTAGCATCTCCCTGTGAAAAATACATATCTCTCAGGCCTTTGCAACTATTCGAAGACATAAAACAATAAAACACTTATAAAACAATGCAGAAGGTACCCTAGTTCCTTCCTGTCTCCTTGCTGCATTGAAACTAACTTTTATAGCACAATCATAAAACAATTTAATTTCAGCTATTTTGTTGAAGTTTTGCAAGTTAACCCTCTATGTTCTAGTTCCCACTGTTAAAACATATACATTTACATTGGTACAATAGTTTATTTAAATTTCTGTTCTAATCCAGGAGGGTACACTGTGGTCACACAACTAGGGCAGTACCACACAAGCCCTGTTCAACACACACTTCTGTACCAACAGTTTTATATCGTAGGATCATAGGAAGTTACTAGGCTATTGGCCCTGAGGCCCTTACAAGTCTAGCCAAGAATTTAGCCCATGTTCCAATAAGTCAGCACCCAATGCCACTGTCCAGCAGGGACACAAGTGGTATCCCAGAGATGCATTTTCTGTTCCCCCAGCCAGGTTGTGCTTAAAAATGTTTAATGAGGTACTCTGCTATACACATAACATACTGTTATATTACATTTGTAAGACAAGCACATGAATCATGTTGATATTCACAAATGGCATATGATTATCTACAAAATTCCAGATAGATGTGCTAGCAGTATTTCCTATTGTCACACTTCTATGTAAATCATATTAATATTCACATATAACATATCATTATTTACAAAATTCCAGATAGCTGGGCTGGCAGTATTTCCTTTTGTGACACTATCCTTAGCCAGATATCACAGGAGAATTATTCAATGGATGCTGGCCTCACTCTGGTCAATAATTCATCTTCCTTTATCTGCTCTAGTACGAATCACTAATATATGCAAAAGGGATCTACTGTGGTGGAATCAATCAGAAGAGGTTCTGCAGCCCAAAGCCATCATGACTATGGGTGATTTCCAGCTGGGGCATTGTGGGGGCATTACCTGGAAAAAACAGTCCAAGGCACATGGTCCTCCAAAGAGGTAAATTTGCATATCAGTGTCCTAGAGTTGAAAGCAGAGCTTCTAGCATTGCAGGCCTTTAAGAATGCTCTCCCTTCAGGAATGATTGAGATTCAAACAGAAAACATGTCAGTGGTTTGGTACATCAACAAACAAGGGTGAACCAGATCTTATCCCTTGTGTTGAGAAGCACTTAGGGTTTGGCAATGGACGATCTCTTCCAGCTGCTTTTTTATAGCAATGTGTATGCCAGGGAAGTCCAGCATATTAGCAGACAAATGAACAGGTACATCCTATTACCCCATGAGTGGTCCCTCAACAAGAATATAGCAGAATTGATTTTCTGACATTGGGGCCAGCCTTGCTGCGATCTCTTTGAATCTCCCCTGAACAGCAAGAGTAGCATCTACTTTGTCCTAATCCCCCTGTAGCGGGAGTCACCAAGGGATGCTCTTCTCCACGATTAGCTCCCAGTGTACTTTATGCTAATCCTCCAATTTCTTGATTCCATTGTTCCAACAGACAGCTGAAGAACAAAGTCATCCTCTTTGCAGACTATTGGCCTCATCTAATTCATCAGCTCTGGATTCTGGACCCAATTACAGATCTGCTGTCTCACCTGACAGACATGATTCTTCCAAACCTTCCCAATCCCAAGCTGATGGCTTGCTTTCTTCATTTGCAATAATAACCAGACAACCTATGCTCTCATCTACAGTTTTCCACATTAAGTTATCGTCCCTTAAACCATCTGCATGGAAATGTTATGCAAATAAATGGAAGAGATTCATGCACTGGGCTGTTCAAAATCATATTGGCCCTCCATTTAAAGATCCTACCCCTCCATGGGATATTAGTCTGGTTCTGCAAGCATTGATCTATCCACCTTTTGAACCTGGACATGACTGCGGTCTTAAATTTCTTTCTTGGAAAACTTTACTGTTGCTGGCCATTACTTCTGCAAGACAGATTTCAGAGATTCAGGTCTTGTCTGTGAAGTCCTCATATCTAATTTTTCATAAAGACTGGGTCACACTATGAACTAATGTATCTTTTTTGCCCAAAATAGTATCAGAGTCCCACATTAACCAATCCATCAGTCTGCTAGTTTACTTTCCAAATTATTCGAATAAAGGTAAATGTTTGTTACATTTATTCAATGTTCATAGGGAACTGTGATTCTATTTACAGAGAGCAAAGGACATCAGATATGTGGATTTATAGGTTCATAAATTATTACTAGGCTAACTGCCCTTGTGGATCATTTTAAGCCTAGCCAACTACCCCATGTGAGAATCAAACCCTGCACCTTGTGTTTGCAAGGTAAACACCTTAACCATTATGACAACCTCTCACCCTGGATAACTGGATTAGTTATTTGTTTCATTTGCAGATGTGAAACTGGGTAAGCCAGTGTCCAAAGTCACCCTAGCCAGATGGCTTACAGGTTACGTAACCTTTAGATGTAATGTGATCCTATCTCGCCTACATTCTCTACAGATGGGTTCGGAGCCGATCCTCGGCTCCGACTCGGCCGCTATACAATAGAACGCAGTCTCTTATTGGCTGAGTTACCTCATATCCCAGGATGCACCACTACCACTTCCCCAGATCTCGTTTGCCGCTTTTCAGCATAGACGTGGTCTCGGACTTGGCTGAGCTAAGTATCTTTAGTCAGAATTTTTTTCTGTCTGAATTTTGGTAAAAACTTACCCAAAAGCTGTTTTAACAGCTATTGTTGTTGTGTGATTGGTTTTGGTATATTTTTTGTGGTAAATTGTGTTTTGTTTGTTAGTTAACGGTCCCGTTTAAGTTAGAGGGGCCTAGCCCTACCCTAGGCGTTTAAGTCAGAGTCTAGGTTGTCTGTACTAACTTGTTTTTTTTCTTGTAGTCTGTGTTTAGTGTTTTTATAACCATGTCTAAAGAGCATAGACCCTCCAGTTTTAAAAAGTGTGTTAAATGTAATTATAAAATGTCTATAACAGATGACCATTCCTTATGTGTTTATTGTTTAGGTCCCAAGCATCTTCAGGAGTCCTGTAGCGTTTGCCACGCTTTTTCCTCTCGCGTCCTCCAAGAGAGGAAAAATAAGTTGATCTTAAAAGGGCTTATTACCTGCTTTGTACATATAGTACTGCCCTCATCCAAATCCGCCCCTCTTAGAGACATCTCTTCAGGATGGTAGCTGCCCATACCCCTGTTGCTTCTCAAGACAACTTTATACTATTGTAACATTTTTGTCTTTCCCAGCAACTTATTGGCTCTTTCATGCTTTTGTTCCCGACCTGCCTCTGTGGACATCTGTATGCCACACCTTTACGGCCCCAGTGGTTGCATTCAAAACATTTAACTCCTCAGCTACTGGACATGTACCTGGACTGGTGGTTTCCCTACTACTGGTGGGATTTCTGTTGAATGATCCTGTGCTGCCCACCATGGGTTCCTTTTAGTCCTATGGGGAGCACAGTACTGGGGGACCCTTTCTGTGGCAGGGCTTGCCCTGCTTGCTGGGTATAGGTGCTCCCTTCTTCCCCAAGTCCTCTGAAGTAGCTGACTGATTGTTTATCAGCTAACCAGATCCTCTTGTGTCCTCAGGCAAAGTTCTACCAGGGCTTGTTCCCTTACCAAAGGTCCTGCTAGCTCCTTCAAAAGTGGTGTCCTGGCATCCACTGAACCAGCTATGAAAAATAAGTGCTCAGTTCAACTAGCATATTCACATACATTTTCATCCTGGTTTGGCATCTTTTGCTCTCACAAAACTTTTTTCTTATACATTTCAGGTGTTAGCTTAAAACATTCTGTAATAAATGTCTTTTTACAGCAGTGTATTCAAAACAATCAGTGTCATGCATTTTGCTAAAAGAAGTTATAGCTTTTTACCATGGAGTATAGGGGTCAGGACCCGTGCCAGAGCCGCTTTTAAGGAGTGACTTCCTTCCTGTTTACATACCGCTCCAAACATATGAATGAAGCTATCAAAAATTATCCCCCTCTTTAAATTGTGGAAGAAATTTACTGACCTTTATTGCTTCCTGGGGTGCTGGTTACTCCCTTCCCCATTACCTCCCATGACTCTGGTGAAGAGTCAGCATTTCCCTCTCATGTGCCTCCTCTGCCCGTTCATTTTCCTCAGCTTGTAGACTCCTCATTTTCTCAGCTGCTTCCCTAGTTCCATATGCCTGGCCTCCAACTCAAGTCTCTTTTAGCTCCAGCTGGATTTTAAGTCCACTGCAGAAAGGTTGAGCTGTCCATTCTCCGAGGATGTTGTATCTCCACTGTCAGTCTGATTGTCACTCCAAACTGCTGTTTTTCTGATGCAGCTGTAACCAAGGCTGCAATCAGGTTGCATATAGATCAGGTTTCCATACACACCAGCCCCTAGCCACAGCACATCTCCTCCAGCTGGCTCCTTGTCAGCTTTTCCATACTCTTCGCTGACATACTACCTGCTCACCCTGACTAACACTAAGCTAACAAAAGAAATAAAACAATTGTGATCTGAACTCTGAGTATACACTGCATGGCTGTTTTTTGAGTATAAAATACTTTTAGAGATCACTGTACATAAGCTACGACAGGAATTTACTCTAATCCACTCCACTACATGCCAGTTAGTGTGTGTGAAGTAGATCCCACCACTTGCCAAACACTTGTGACGACCAAGCGCTTTTGGCCCAGCAATCAAAAGGAGCCTCTAATCCTCACCACTAACACCAGGGAGGTTATCTCCTAGAAGAGAGGAAAGGATAACTAATACACACACAGTAAAGTACAATTTCTCTTGAGTGCACACAGAGATCACAGTCAGTCTGGGGCTGGTTGCTCCTTTGCTCACCAGGTCCCCAATAAGACTCCCCACCAATGGCACAGCTGTAGTATCAGGAGGTCTCAGCCTAGGTGTGCAGAAAGCTAAAACCTCCAGTACCCTCTCTGTCCAACCAGTTCGTGTCCCTGCCCATGTGGCTGACACAACACACCTCACACTTTGAGATAAGTATCTATACAACTTTACAGATACTCCTGGGAAAGGCGACATAGATTCTCCAGCTGTGCCCCTTTACCCAGACCATACGGTAGTAATCCCTGCCACCACCCAGCTAATAATATCAGCTACTAAAGGCCCTTAAAGGGTGTCCATTTATTACTGTGCAATATTATTATCCAATGGTAATGTGACTATTCAGTATAAGGCTTATTGGAAGAGCTTAGACAGTAAACTCTATAAATATATAATGTACTCCCAAAGCAGCATTTATCTCTACATAAACCAGCCACAGGTGAAGGTTTTAAAAAATGTTTAATAATAAATAATTAAAACACAAACAAAACTACTACACCACAGAGATATCTAAGAGTTCAGAGATCACACAGAAACTTAAAAATAATACAATAGCACAGGTCTGATTTCAAGAAAATACTAATTAATCTTTACTAGCTTTTACTATTCCTACAAAGAAATCACAGTGCTAGAAACTTACAGCTGCTGAGCTTAGGCAGAGTGCTGAGTAAGATATCCAAGATCAAAATGCTCCCAGTCTCTTGTGAGAAATAGACATTTAAACATTACTAACAAACATGTATTTAAGTCCCTCCCAAATTACATAATTTTTACCACTTGGTCTGGAGTTCTCAGGCTACACAAACTGCATTATTTAGCAATCTAACACCTGCTCAGAACCTTACAACAATATAAGTCATTTCACATGTATACTCTAACAGAAACCAGAGCAATAAAGCACATTCCACGTCTAAATTCTGGTCATAAACTTTAGCCTTAAAACAGTGGGCATGAAACCTTCATCCAGATGCACTGGAGCCGGAATTCTAACATGAAAGGGGTCACAACATGCTTCACTGGGCTGGTAGAGTCTGCAGTGTTGTCACATATTTTGCAGTTCACTTTTCACAGTATTCTTTTTACAATCAAGAAAACATGCCTGTATTTTACATTTATTTACAAATGCAGAATTATATATCAAATTCTATTATTTGACTAACAAGGCTGGCAGCCTTATCGCGTTGCCGATCTCCTCAATCATCACACGTATTCATCATATAAAGATGAACAAAGCGATCCAGAAGATTTTTTACACTTCCTGGCTGGGGAGCCAGTCATTATTAGTTCACGTTTTTGCCATTTAGCCTTACCACAGCCCCAGGGTGTTTAGCAAATGCATGGCAGTAGTAGCAGCTCACTTGAGACTGCAAGGAGTCCAAGTGTTTCCATACTTAAGACAACTGGCTCATTTCACACCTAACTAGGCATCAGCTCATTGTGGCAAGATAAAAAGTATAGATACAGGCGTGCTCAATTAGGAATCACCATAAACTACCAAAAGTCTCATCTAGAACCAGAAGTCAAAGTCTAGAGTTCATAGGAGCACTGCTCAATCACAAAATCTACTACAGCCTCCACTTACCCTCTCCAGAGTTCAAATGATAAATCGGTGAAGTGAGAAAGATAGCTTGCAGTACCAGAGTCCCAACCGCTCGCTGGGTCCTTCAGATTTATTCAGGGGTCAATGGCAGAAGGAATAGCATAATTACCATTTCTGATATCCCTTGCACTGTTCCAGTAATCAAGGAACCTCAATACTCACCACTGGCAACAGTGGGGATAATGCACACTTGGAGGATGACAATGCACACACAGTAAAGTGCAGCTTCCCTTAAAGAGCACACAGGGATCACAGTCAGTCTGGGGCTGGTTTCTTCATCTTTCTCCAGATCCCCAATAATAAGTACTACCCACTGGCACAGCTATATAGAGTTGAGATCCTCTCAGCTGGTAGTGAAAGCTAAGACACTCTGGCACCCTCCTGTCCAACCAGTGTTTCATAGCCCTGCCCAAGTAGCTGACACTTTCTCACTTAGAAATTTGATTTACACAAACACACACACACACACACACATATTATTACACACACACACACACACACACACACACACACACACACACACCTGGGAAAAGCTGGGCACATGTTTGCTAGCTATTCCCCCCTTCTGCCCATAGACTATAAGGTAGTTTGCTGCCACCAGCCAGCTCCTTATCAGCTACTTTAAGGCCTTTAGCAAAGTGATGTCAGTTTTACTGTGTAATATTTACTAATAATTCAAATGGTAGTTTGACCAAGAGAGAAGGCTATCAGGGTGGCCCACAATGTCACCAAATAGATATGCAAGTACTCTCAGAGCTAAATATAAGCCATCTCACAGATATCAGCCACAATCGTAGGTCTAAATATATTTAATAATAAATAATAAAAGAACAAGAAAATAGTAATCAGTTACATCAGAGATCAGAATGACATGAAATATGTAAAACAACAGCAAATGACAGTCTCAAATAAATAAAGAAAACATCTAAGCTACTAGCACTGCTATATTCCTATCTGTGGATCTAAAAGAGTTACTATGCCCTAAAACTTATTTTCAGAACAACAAGCAGGCAGAAGTGGTGAGTGGATGTTTCCAGGTCAAAGACAAAATACAAAATGCCCTCTCTCTCTCTCAGAGAGTTCTTAAATTAATATGTCAAATATTGCTGCTAGGATACTTGTAGGGTGACATCACTTTTGTCATCTGACTATCTCAGGTGAAACCCTCCATTGCAAGAAACTGCCAGCATTTTAGCATCTCCCTGTGAAAAATACATATCTCTCAGGCCTTTGCAACTATTCGAAGACATAAAACAATAAAACACTTATAAAACAATGCAGAAGGTACCCTAGTTCCTTCCTTGTGTCCTTTGCTGCATTGAAACTAACTTCTTATAGCAACAATCATAAAACAATTTAATTTCAACTATTTTGTTGAAGTTTTTGCAAGATTAACCCTCTATGTTCTAGTTCCCACTGTTAAAACATATACATTTACATTGGTACAATAGTTTATTTAAATTTCTGTTCTAATCCGGGAGGGATTGCACTGTGGTCACACATCTGAGGCAGTACCACACAAACTCCTGTTCAACACACACTTCTGTACTAATGCAGTTTTATATCATAGGATCATAGGGAAGTTACTAGGCTATTGGCCCTAGAGGCGCCTTACAAGTCTAGCTGAGAATTTAGCCCATGTTCCAATAACTCCTTTTAGCACCCAATGCCACTGTCCAGCAGGGACACAAGTGGTATCCCAGAGATGCATTTTCTGTTCCCCCAGCCAGGTTGTGCTTAAAAAGGTTTAATGAGGTACTCTGCTATACACATAGCATACTGTTATATTACATTTGTAAGACAAGCACATGAATCATGTTGATATTCACAAATGGCATATGATTATCTACAAAATTCCAGATAGATGTGCTAGCAGTATTTCCTATTGTCACACTTCTATGTAAATCATATTAATATTCACATATAACATATCATTATTTACAAAATTCCAGATAGCTGGGATGGCAGTATTTCCTTTTGTGACACTATCCTTAGCCAGATATCACAGGAGAATTATTCAATGGATGCTGGCCTCACTCTGGTCAATAATTCATCTTCCTTTATCTGCTCTAGTACGAATCACTAATATATGCAAAAGGGATCTACTGTGGTGGAATCAATCAGAAGAGGTTCTGCAGCCCAAGGCCATCATGACTATGGGTGATTTCAGCTGGGGCATTGTGGGGCATTACCTGAAAAACAGTCCAAGGCACATGGTCCTCCAAAGAGGCAAATTTGCATATCAGTGTCCTAGAGTTGAAAGCAGAGCTTCTAGCATTGCAGGCCTTTAAGAATGCTCTCCCTTCAGGAATGATTGAGATTCAAACAGAAAACATGTCAATGGTTTGGTACATCAACAAACAAGGGTGAACCAGATCTTATCCCTTATGTTGAGAAGCACTCAGGGTTTGGCAATGGACGATCTCTTCCAGCTGCTTTTTTATAGCAATGTGTATGCCAGGGAAATCCAGCATATTAGCAGACAAATGAGCAGGTGCATCCTATTACCCCATGAGTGGTCCCTCAACAAGAATATAGCAGAATTGATTTTCTGACATTGGGGCCAGCCTTGCTGCGATCTCTTTGAATCTCCCCTGAACAACAAGAGGAGCATCTACTTTGTCCTAATCCCCCTATAGCAGGAGTCACCAAGGGATGCTCTTCTCCACGATTAGCCCCCAGTGTACTTTATGCTAATCCTCCAATTTCTTGATTCCATTGTTCTAGACAGCTGAAGAACAAAGTCATCCTCTTTGCAGACTATTGGCCTCATCTAATTCATCAGCTCTGGATTCTGGACCCAATTACAGATGCTGTCTCACCCTGACAGGCATGATTCTTCAAACCTTCCCAATCCCAAGCTGATGGCTTGGTTTCTTCATTTGCAATAATAACCAGACAACCTATGCTCTCATCTACAGTTTTCCACATTTTGTTATCGTCCCTTAAACCATCTGCATGGAAATGTTATGCAAATAAATGGAATGGATTCATGCACTGGGCTGTTCAAAATCATATTGACCCTCCATTTAAAGATCCTACCCCTCCATGGGATATTAGTCTGGTTCTGCAAGCATTGATCTATCCACCTTTTGAACCTGGACATGACTGCGGTCTTAAATTTCTTTCTTGGAAAACTTTACTGTTGCTGGCCATTACTTCTGCCAGACAGATTTCAGAGATTCAGGTCTTGTCTGTGAAGTCCTCATATCTAATTTTTCATAAAGATTGGGTCACACTATGAACTAATGTATCTTTTTTGCCCAAAATAGTATCAGAGTCCCACATTAACCAATCCATCAGTCTGCTAGTTTACTTTCCAAATTATTCGAATAAAGGTAAATGTTTATTACATTTATTCAATGTTCATAGGGAACTGTGATTCTATCTACAGAGAGCAAAGGACATCAGATCTGTGGATTTATAGGTTCATAGATTATTACCAGGCTAACTGCCCTTGTGGATCATTTTAAGCCTAGCCAACTACCCCATGTGAGAATCAAACCCTGCACCTTGTGTTTGCAAGGTAAACACCTTAACCATTATGCCAACCTCTCACCCTGGATAACTGGATTAGTTATTTGTTTCATTTGCAGATGTGAAACTGGGTAAGCCAGTGTCCAAAGTCACCCTAGCCAGATGGCTTACAGGTTACATAACCTTTAGTTACAACAAATTGGATATCCCCTTACCAAGACAGATACATGCTCATTCAACCAGGCCCTTAGCAACTTCCTCTGTTTTTCATTCAAGAGCTTCCATTGATGAAATATGTGCTGCAGCAACTTGGGCTTCCCCCCATACCTTTATCACTCATTGCAAGTTGGATATGATGTCAAGAAGTAGAGCTTCATTTGGCTGAATGGTGCTTAAGAATATCCTTTATTGAGTTCACCCAGGGATTTAGATAGCTGGGAACTCTGTCCCATCAGTTAAGGACAGAATGAAAATTGATAGCATCAGATGAAGTTATATACTTACCATAATGTTCCATCTATGGTATCCATTTTCATTCTTCCTCATCTCACCAACCCCCATCCTTATGGTTTTCTGGAAGAGAGAGTGGATATAAAATTACTGTATACTCCAAGCATGATAAAGGTCCAGAAAAGGCTTTGTCTAGCCTTTTTCAATATTTACATTTATGTATATTTGTATGGGAATAACTTCTTTATGCTATAGCCAGCAAACAAGGTCTGATGTATTTGGGCTTGGTGCATTCTGGATAAGGGAGAAGAATAAGAGTTCTATGTTGCCATGAGCTTTTGCAATGGCTGAGTCAGATCCGATGGTTCAGATCTGAACCCATCAGTTGAGGAAGAATGAAAATGGACAACACAGATGGAATGTTATGGTAAGTACATAACTTATTTTTTTAATGTGGAATGTAAACACATGCCAGTGTAATCTCATCCCTTGCCAGTAGCCCTTTACTACCACAAATATGCAATTATTATCTTTTTTTCCTCTTCTATCACTCCTGTAGCAATTAATATAAATACTCCTCTTTTCCTTTGTCCTGGATATTCTGCCGAATATTCATCCTTAAATCATTTCTTTTATCAAATTCACATGCTCACTTCTTTCCAAATATGTCTCTTGTAGCATTGCTATGTGCACTCTACATTTATTAATATAATTAAGTATTCTTTCCTTTTTGTCTGTACCTGTGACACCATTCACATTCCAAAGATAATATGGAAAGTGTTACCATTATGGTAAGAAGTCAATATTCCCACCTATTATATATGGTAGCTTTTATAAATGTCTATTTCCAGCTTTTGTGATACATGCCGCCTTAATGTTTGGCAGGTTAATCTTTTATACAGATTTTTCTTATCACCAGAGTTGGAAGCTATGTGACATTTTACAAGACTTTTTGGTTTATTAAAAACAGACAGAAAACCAAACATACCTCCAGAACAGCCCCATGACCTGCTACCTTAATATAAAAACCCATAAATATGTACATCTTCAAATAATGAAGTTTAACCCTCTTAATAGGAACATTTGTACCAAACAGACAGCTCCTAATACAGGCCATAATTAACCTGAAATTGAGGTTATCTATGCTATATGCATATTATTTATTGTCCTTTTATTAGCTTCTCTCCATGGAAACATAAGAGACAAAGGGGGGTGTAATGGTTAAGGACTTTACCTCACAGACACAAGGTACAGGGTTTAAGTCTTACCTTGGGGAGATTGGCTAGGCTTAAAATGGCCCACAAGGGCAGCTAGTGTAGTACTTGCTAAAGAACCTATGAATGTATAAGAAAAATGTAATCTTCTACTGCAGCCTGAAAGACAAGCTGAAATATTTATTGCTTAAAGAAAACTTTTCATTATATTCAGTGTTCTCATATTTACTTGTTTCCACTTAAAATTTGTTATTAGATTAAGTCAGGGATCCTAATGTAGGCCTTCACCCACACAAAAGTAAGAGAAAACATATCAACTCTACATATAATATGAGCTGTCTACTTTTACACCCTATGCTCCACTTCAGCAACTGAAAATTGCAGCCTATTAACTTAAATATGCCTTTGTAGAAGAGGAAGAAGAAGAAGAAGAAGAAAAAAAGCACGGATTACTTTAATAACTTTATCAAATACAAAAACAACTAAAGTACTTTACTATAAAATATGCAATTTATATTCTGAAAAGTTTTATAGAAACACTGTTAAGAACAGAAATTGTTTTCCTTATAATTACCTTTTTCCTTCTTCCTTCCTTGTACTCAGAGTCCTTCCAAACAGTAACGACATGAAGTGAGGCAAATGCCTCTCTGTTCTTCAGAAGTTTAACAAGGTCACCAAAAATCCACTCTTTCTACCTATTCTTATACACCTTTATTTCACAAATATGATTGATGCTTTGCAGTCCTACATTTATTCACTAATTTTCATGTTGCTGGTCTTCTTCCTGTTCCTCTCCATCTCCCAGCGCCAGATTCTGGTTCAATTCCAAGGTCCTCCTGATTATTCTGGAATCTCCTGTGCTTTTCTGTTTCTTTCAAACATTTTACGTAGGAACAGTGGAAAAGGTTTCTCCGGCAAAGTCTCTCTGTGTTCTTTATTGTCACAGGAATGAGAAGCAGAATCCCCTTCTGTATGATGGCACATTTTTGTTGGACAGACTGTTGCATGTCTTCCTTAGCCTGTTCTGCATAAAAATACTTTCATCCTGCAGAAAAAAAAATATTCTGAAGACAGCTGAATACAGCAGCTTGAATATTTTACCTGGCTCACGACATTCATTGATTACTGGAATACAGCTGTTTCTCTTTTGCCTGGTGTACAGTGAATAATCATTTTCCATACTTCACTGTCTCAAACTTTTAATACTTTACCATTTTGCCACAGTTTTGCCAGGATCAACTCTTTCTGCTGGAAAGTTTGCATATTTACTAATAAAGGTCTTGGTTACTTTCTCATGGCCAGATTTGGAGCATATACATGGTGTCCGCTTTCAATTAACAGTTCCTGCTGTGGACTGCCAGTCCAGTTGCTTATTTTCCCTATGTGCTCTGTCCTCTAATTCTATCATTTTTGAAACATCTCTTCTTGTGAAGTCTCATGCTCAGCCAGCCTTTTCCTCTTTTCGATCTCTGAATTTTGCAGTTGTATCAGCTCATCTGAATATCTGTTTAAAGCTTCTTCCATTTTTCCAGCCTTTTGTTATTTGAGTTTATATACTCCTTCAGTATTTTATTTATTTTAGTCGGCTCTGAGCACTTTTGACTTATTTTTTCCTCTAGATTAATGGAAGCCATGTCTTACACAAAAGGTGGAGCTTGAACTGCTTCTTGCTGAAGAGCTTCAGGATTCTTCCCAATCAGTGTTTTCTCTTTACCTTTTCCAGTTGATTACCTTTCAGGCTGTCTTAGTTTGTTCTCTGCAGGCATCCAGGTAGTGTACTTACTAGCCAGGAACTAAATTCTAGTCAAGCAGACACTATCTCTGGCTTTTGATGCAGAGTTTCTGTTCTCACACTGGGAGAACTGAAGTAAAGCTGTTGATCAGTTTACAGCCATCTTAGAAATCTGCAGTCCTTTTCAGTTCATGTATAAAAATCCAGTGAGGCATATCTTGCATTGGTGTTCATGTGTGCTACCAGGGGGTTGAATGTGGTTCCTGCCCAGAATACCCTCTGTAACAACTATAAGACTAGAATCTTGGCCATATTTGGGAAAGGTTGTCTTCATCTCTGCAACCTTGATCCTCAAGGCTATAAATTGTCAGACCCTATGCTCAGGTACTGGGGGAGTTTTCCTGCAGATTGAGGAACCCCTTCCAGTGGAACTGATGGGCAAATTGTCTGAACTTGTTTGTACTGCAAGGGGGGTGGGCAAATATAAGTTAAATGTGCTTATAATGCTGTGGATGTAGTATCCAGGGCTTCTTCTCTGAGAAAAATGGAAAAAGGATGACTGTGCTACAGGTTGTCTTCCAGGGACACAACTTGCAGTCCATGACTGTTTTATTTTTCCAGAAATGCCACTTGTCTACATACCAAAGCCATCTGATACACATTTTGCTGGAACGACTGTTGTAACAAACAGCAGTAGAAAAAAATCCCATAGGAGAAAGTGACCAAAGCCTTTACTGTAGGCTTTTCTTTTTCTGTTGTCAAGAACAGAGGAACCCTGGAGACCTTTTCTTTTGTTTGTCAAATCAAAAAATGTTCACTGTTCCAAAAGTGAGAATGTTCACCTTATATGTTTCCCTGCTTTTCATGCTCCCTCAAGCCCCAGTGGTGATCCTAGATCTGAAGTATGCCCATCTGCGTGCAACTATACATAAGAACCTAGAGGTGCTTTCTCAGATTTAAGGTAGGGGAATTCCACCATCAGTTTACTTGCTGTTTTAGGTTAGCTTCTGAACCTAGGGTCTTCATAAAATAGCTATTCCAATTTATAGCCAATTGCAAAATTAAGGGACCTACTATCATTACTTGGATGATTCTTAATTCAAGTCCAGAGGCTGAAAGAGATACAGAGTGATTTGCTTATACCCTGAACTGTTTCCAGTACCTGGGATTATCCTGGGGTTATCCCAAATGCAGCCTAAATCCTTCAAGGATAAGTCTTCCTCAGTGGACTGCTGGATTCTCACCAGCAAGAGATTTTTTTTTCTTCTGCATGTCAGGCGTGCTTTCTTACCTGGTTCACCAGAGATATAGCCAGAAAAGACCATACCAAAGCAAGGAAATTCCTGAGCATCCTGAGATACATGGCATCTATTATCTCTGTTCCAGTGACAAGACTACACATGAGGAAGTTGCAGTCATACCTCAGGAGTCTTTGTCAATAACAGTGCAACTTAGAAAAAAAAAATTTCCTTGCTCACATGTGTACAAAAAGAGATCATATGAGGAACCACCACTAAGCAGCATTGTAGGAGTTCTTTCATACAGGCTTTCAAAATCCAAACCTCAAACACTGATGCCATAGATGTGGATTTGGGGAGGGGGGCATTTAACCATTCTGCAGGACACTTGGGAGACAGTATTATGTGGGACATCAGCATTAAAGAATTTGAAAGCAGTTACTCTGGCTGTTAGGGCCTTCACTCCGTTCTGGGAGCAAAACATCGTACACCTTATAACAGGAATCACAACTCTCGTGTGGTGTATCAGCAGACAGGGTGAACCTATTTATAGCTTCTTTGTAGGTTGGTCATGATAGCATGGGAAGTAGCCCTGGGATCCAGTACTAACTAATGCAGTAAGGACTGCATTTATCCTAAATACTGTGACCTTATGGACATCATGTGTTGCATCTTATCAGAATGTTCTGTTGAATTAGCTAGGCATGGCTACTGCAGATCCTTATAAATGAATGCCGTTAAGGGGTGGCTTTCTAGACCTTACCCTCAAGTGAGAATGTACCACTAGATGACCTTTTTTCCTTCTCCAAGCAACAAGCAGCTAGGGAAGTTCTGATCAAGGCATGTTGCATGAAAGAATATAAAGTACATATCTTCTTCTTCAACTGTGTGGGTCTGATCCTTTGTGCTTATCCTCCAGTTCCAAGATAGAGAGGGAGAGTCAGGCAGAAGTGCTGCATATTCCCTTTTTGGCTTAAGCAGCATTGGTTCTCCCTGCTGATGCGGATGGTATTGAAAAGACATATTACTTTGCCTCAGTATATATTCTTTATGACACAGCTAAAGGGGTCCTTGGTACATCCATAGGTTCATAGGATGACACTAGGCTGTTAGCCCAGAGGCCCTTATAAGCCTAGCCAAGAATTTCGGCCATGTTCCCTCAAAGTCAGCACCTATTTCCCTTGTCCAGCAGGGACATAGGTGGGATTCCAGAGGTGTATTTTCTGTTTCCCATCCAATCATCCAGGTTCCTCTTAAAGAGGGCTAGAGAGGTGCTCTGCTTGATATGGAGAGGGAGTCTATTCCACAGATGGGGAAGTCTTTGGGACACAAATCTATCCTGTCAACAAGTTCTATTAATGTTGCAGACCAGGTTAAGGCCTTGTGTGCGGGTTGTGTGAGTGGAGTTTGGCTTATGGAAATGCAGCACCTCTATCAAGGCTGGGTCTGAGATGGCCTTGTATGCCAGACACAGGTCACCTCTGAGCAGTCTGTATGAGAGGGACACAGCTTTTAGCCTATCTGTATAGGATAGGTGTTTGAGATCCTGGATTTTCCTGGTCAGGAACCTCTGTTGTCCCTCCAACTGCTGCATGTGCTTGGAAATATAGATGCCGAGGGGGGAATTGTACTCAATAATGTGTCTGATAAGGGAAGAGTACAGGGATATTATGATATCCTTGCTCCTGGACGAAATACCCTTATTTATGAGGTGGGCCATGTAGAAAGCCATCTGTACAATGGAGGCAACGTGGTGGTCAAAAGTCAGATTGCTATCAACCTGGGTGCCCAAGTCCTTCACGACAGATTGCATGCTTACTACATTGTTATTAATGTGATAATTAGTGGGGATGCCATTTTCCCCAAATGGGATAATGTTGCATTTCTTGGCATTCAGTTTGAGGCCATGTTTCTGGCACCAGTCATTAGTTTATGTAAGGCCCATTTGGAGGATGTTCACATCACTAGGGAAATTTAAGACAGCACCCAGCTTGCAGTCATCTGCAAACCTGGTCAGCCACATACCACTGGTTTTGGCCTGCACCTCAAAAAAATATATCCCAAACAGGAGAGGCCCCAAGACCGATCCTTGGGGTACTTTGACTGAGTGGGTTCTATCAATGAGCCAGTTAGCTACTCATCTGGTAACATACGGGTTGATGACTAGCTGGGAGAGTTTATCTATTATGCCTGAGTGGGGAATAGTGTCAAAGGCTTTGGCTAGGTCAAGGTAGGTGGTCTGCACCACCTTCCCCTCGTCCATGGCTTTGGTGACTGTTTTGAAGAAGTCGACCAGGTTTAACAGGCATGATCTCCCTTTGACAAAACCAAACTGTGTAGGGTCAGGTGTTTGGAGGTTGCCAGTGTCCTTGTTTATAAGGTCCATGATAATGCGTTCCATGGCCTTGCAGATCAGGCTAGTTAGGCTGATGGGCCTATAACTGCCTGGGTCAGTGGATGCTCCACCTTTGTGTAGAGGGATGACAGTGGCCATCCTCCATTCATCTGGGACAAAGCCGGTACTCAGGCTTTGGTTGAATAGGGTGCCTAACGGAGCTGAGAGCTCATGCCTGAGTTCATGTTGGATACAGCCACGGATGTTATTGGGTCCAATGGAGACTGTATTTTTTGCCTTTGAGAGGGCACTAAGGACCTGCTCCCTGGTGATGAGGGGAGGGGGGCAGGTGCTGGGGATGTCCTAGTTTACTGATGGGGGGGGAACTGGGTGGTGAAGTTTTCACTGAACCTGTCTGCCAGCAGTTGGCTATATCTATGGTGTTTGTGTATGTGGTGTTATTGACTACCAGTTCAGACCAGATTTAGGTGTTACCTTTGAGATTGCGGACATAAATGAAGAAGGCCTTGTGATTGTCCTTAGTGGATGTGGTCAATTTGGACTCGAATTTAGCCTTAGAGGATTTCACCAGTGACCTTATCTGCTTGTTCAGACAAAGGAGAGATTGCTTCCAAAGGAGAGATTGCGTCCAGCCTGGTGCCTGCTCCTTCTTGGTCCTGGACTGCAATTTTTTCCTTTTATTATAGAGTTTGTTTATTGTTGCTGTCTACCAGACAAGACAGGCTTACTCTTTCTTGAAGATGATTTGGCCCCGTCAGGTATTGCTGAGTCCATACAGCTATGTAGGTGTTCATATATTCTTTTGGTGTAGGCTTGGACATTAGTGCTAGTTCCAACTGAAGGTATGGTGGCTGTAAAACAGCTTATACCGGCTCTGAGGTGATTGTAGTCAGCTTTGGAAAAGTTTTTTCATTTGACCCTGACAAGGGGGTGGGGGGGTGGGGGTCAGGGGAGATGGTGACTTCAAAAATGATTGCTTTATGGTGGGATCTTACCAAGGAGGATGACACTGTCAGGGGTGCTACAGTGGCTACTCATGCTGGTTAGGACCAGGTCCAGGATATTTTCACCTCTCGTAGGGATGTCGATCAGCTGATCCAATGCACTGGCATTGACAAAGTCAAGGAATCTCTGGGCCTTCATGTTTGGGCTAGAATAGGTCTTCCACTCTATGGGTGGGTAGTTAAAGTCACGCAGGATCAGGATAGAAGGTTGAATCCTGATGGATTCAAGGAAGTCCAGATAGTTGGATTGGGTGTCCTGAGTCATGGTTGGGAGTTTTAGCTAGCTATGATTTGAATAGGTGTTTTGTCAACAGTTAACTGCACTTGGAGTGTCTCCTGTGAGTCATACCATTTGACCAGCCTGGAGGTGTGTATGTCTTTGACAAATATTGAAATTCCACCTCCTTTGGCTGTGTAGCCATCCATTTGGGGTCTGAAAGTATGGTAGGATGAGTAACCTGGTAAGGCTGGGGTGCTCTCCACAGCTTTGAACCAGGTTTCAGTGACTGCACAAATGTCAGCATCCTCCAGGGCAAGGAATGCTAGCAATGAGTGCAGTTTCATGCTAAGACTCCTAGTGTTTAGCAGCATGACCTTTGAATTTCATTTAGAAGAACTTTTCATGTTGGTAATTTTGTGCTCATGACTTTGCCTAAAAAGGCACTATGGGAGAGGCAAGAGCCTTTGCCAGAAGCCTGAAGCCTAAGGGAGACAGATGAAGGCCATGTTTGGCAAAGCATTGTGGTCTGTCAGTCATGTCCATCCAGGCTGTCAGGTACTGGTTCCCCTTGGAATGACACCAGAAACTAAGCCAATTGTTAAAGTCAATCATTTTCTGTTTGTATTCAGGCATCATTTTGGGTGATGGTAGGATGCTGCTTAAGGCTAGGGCATACCTGCCTGGGACACGTATTCAGTGTGCACAATCATGTCTCTCTTCATGTAGTCCAGAGAGGTACGTCTCAAGTCATTCACATCAACATGGTCTATGACAAAGTCATAACAGTACATGTTAAGAGACTTGAGTGCGTGTGTGATATGGCGGATTCTAGCACCTGACAAGCAACTTATCATGACTTTCTCCTTGTCTAGCTTGGTGAGGGGCACATTTGTGTGTCACATGATACCCTCCTATGACTAGTATGTTCGGTTTGTGACTGGGCCTTAGAAGCTGTGAGACACAGACATGTGTACTATGTGTAATGCTTGGTGCTATGGATTGTGCTGTGTGTGTATGTTTTTGCTTTGGAGGCCTCTTTTGTTTGGGTATGTTTTTGTTGAGAACTCCCGCATATGTAGGAATGTGTACAGATGTGGGTGGTGTTAGAGGTGTGGTGTTCATTGTGTTTGTGCAGACAACCTTCTCAGTACCAGATGTACTGGCTTGTGACTGAGACAGCAAGGATTCTAGGTTCTTAATGTAATTGCATCTCTCACATATTCTGTTCATAGATGGTAGTAGTAGAGGGTTGTCTGTGTACATAAAGCAGTTGCTACACTGTCTCAGTATGCCCATATCAACCAGACTAGCAGGAGAAACCATAGGAAATTGTCCATCCATGGTTATCAGAATCTGTAGAAGAGAGCTTAGGGATAGTAGAGTGGGTACTATATGAGGAGAGTACCTGTAGGTGTGAGTAGGGCTGGATAAAATCAATACAGTAGGGCCTCACTTACACAGGAGTGCTGGTAAGGGAAAAAATGCAACTGAGATACCTTGCAAAGGGTTAAAACAGCACAGCAGCTGTGCACAATGGGCAAAGCAAGCACAAACCCATGCAACCACTGGGTTTAAATACCACAAAAACAAAAGTAAAATAGAAAAACTGGAATTGACCAATTAACCCTTGTCCCTGAGCTCTTAGTTCAACACCCTATGCCAGACCAGTTCCAACCATTTCACTTACTTCCACTAAGTGCAGGCAGGCCCTGGCCAACACAAAATGGCATAGCAGGAGACACAAGAATTACACAAACAGATCTGGATATAGCAAAACCTGTAACCAGACTACGCTAAAGATATTTAAACTCTGTTTAGGTCGATTTACACAGGAGAACAGATACACATTTAAATATAAAGTAGCAAACAAGAGCAAACTGATGTAAACAAATTAACCAATTAACCAATGAAAAAGTTCAAAACTGAGCCCTGTTCCAGCAATCTTCAATCAGACAAGTTCTAACTGCACACTCCTGCCACTAGGGTACAGGGGAAACCTCTCCAAAAAAGATGGCCTGGATTAGTGCTCAAATTATGCAGACAGAGCTAGATTTAGCAGGCCTGAACCTAGTCCATGCTACAGCAAACAAGGAGCACCAATTTCAGAAAGAAACAGTTCAAATAAGCTGGCACGATAAGCCTTCAACCAGCAATTCCCAGCTCAGAAGGGTAGAATCTACTCTCTCCTCTCACAAGAATGCAGACCACAAACCTTCTTAATGTAAAAATAACTGGCATCAAGCCCAAGTGCTTAAACCAGAACTAATTCACTTTTAGACTAACAGACACTAAGCCTTCAACCAGCAATTCCCAACTTAGAACGATGTAAGTTACCTCTCTTGCCACAAGAGTGTAGAACACAAACCTTCTTAATGTTAAACAACTGACCTGAAACCCAAGTGCTTAAACCAAAAGGCATAGAATAACAGTTACAATTTAATCAGGCTACTAACAAGCAGTAATAAATGTAGCAGAATAAATGCAATTAAGTACTTTTAAGAACAAGCAGCAAAAACAAAATAAAGTAATAAAGTAGGAAGAAATATGAATATAGTAAAAGCAGATGAATAAAGTGCAATTTTATTTAGGTTAAGTGGGAAGGGATGAAACACGATAATTCAAGAGTGAGAAACTAAGGGGGTGGGCCTTCCCAAATGATTTCTGTCTACTCAGTAGAATAAGCTGATGAGATGGGACTGGGAGGAGTGTCTAAAATGAGATTTGTGGTAGGGGCAGGCAACTCAAAAGCCACCAAATTTAAGAACACAACAAGGACTGGGTGGTAGGGAAGGAGAACTCTTAAAACTCCAACAGAACAGAAAACTTAAAAGCAAAACAAATGTAATACTAGAATAAGATACAAAACTGATGTTATCAAAGTTGAAATAAAAATCTTCAAATCAAAATTAAATGCACAGATGAGTGATATTCAGAACAATGCAGACCACACAAACACTTCAGCTAACTACAGGTATTTCTAAATAAAAGAGCAATGCTGTTTCTCAGCTCTCCCCACTAATTAACTGATGTTATTCACATTTTGCAAAGGAATCCTTTGGTAACTTTTTTTAACTGACCCTAGTTAAGAACTCTTAAAACACGAACAGAACAGAAAACTTAAAACAAAACAAATGTAATACTAGAATAAGATACAAAACAGAAGTGATCGAACCGCTTCAAATCAAAATTAAATGCAAGAGATGAGTGATATTCAGAGCAATGTAGACCACACAAACACTTCATCTGTTTCAGAAACTCATATCCAAACTCATAGGTCCTCAGACTGATACCTGGGATGATATAGCCCATTATGCTTTGGGTGTCCTTGCATGCTGAACCCATGCTAAAAGTCATTAGAGAGGCTGGAATACCTGTTTACTATGAAATTGTTTGTAAATGGAAGAAGGTTTATCTCTTTTGCTGTAAGAGGTTCTGTGCCCAATTGGGCAAGGAGGCCCTTGCCCTTTATTCAACAGTACTTCATAGATCTTTTTGTGGCAGGTTTAGCTTACTGAATGTGCTTTTGTTTGCCTTTGCAGCTTGATTGCTAGTGTACCCACCATTGACCTCTTTGTTACTGCTAAACTGTTTTCTCCCAACATATCCTAAGTAAGATTTATAATTCTCTTTGTTTTATGTAGCTACTTTAATTTAATGCTCAGCTTTGTGTTTCTTAATGGTTCATAGGTTCATAGGTTCATACTAGGCTATCTGCCCTAGGGCATTTATAAGCCTAGCCAGAGTGTGTTTGACTTTCGCCACCCATTTTAAATTAATTTTGCTATGCCTATTTTTGAGGTTAGTATACTGTGCCTCTGTCTAACAGTGACACAGAAGTGATAGCCGGGGTAAACCTACGATCTCCCATCCACTCATCAAGATTCCTCTTGAAGAGAGTCAATGTGGGACTCTGCCTAACCTGGACTGGGATTTTATTCCAGAGTGAAGGGAGCCTCTGGGTTATGAATCTGTCCCTCCAGCATGTCCTGTTTATTTCAGTGCTGAGGTTCAAGTCTCTCGCTCGATGGGATTTGGATTTTCTGAGGTGCAGCATGTCCATTAATTCCGGGTTGGACATGGCTTTATACGTCAGGCACAGATCGCCTCTGAGCAGGCGGTATGCCACTGAGTAGAGCTGGAGTTTCTTTAACCGGGCAGCATATGGCATCTGTTTGAGCCCTTTGATCCTCTTGGTGAGATACTTTTGGGGTCTTTCCAGTTGCTGCAGGTGTCTGGTGAGGTACATCCCAAAAAGGGCATTGTACTCAATTATGGGCCTGATGAGGGATGAGTAAAGAGGCACGATGACCTCTCCTGATCTAGATGTGAATCCCTTCATGATTAGGTGGGCTATATAAAATGTTTTTCTAACCACTTTGGCCACGTGGTTGTCAAATGAGAGATTGCTATCAACTTGGGTCCCCAGGTCCCTAATGACTTCTTCTGTACTTAATGGATTACCACCTATGTGGTAATTTGTGGGCACTTTGTTTTTGCCAAAGGGGATGACTATACACTTTTGGCATTTAGCTTGAGGCCATGGCTCTGGCACCAGTTGTCTGTTTCTATGAGGCCCTTTTGGAGGATGCTTGTGTCGGCTGGAGAGTTGATTATGGCAGTTTGCAGTCATCTGCGAACTTGGTCAGCCACAGTCCTTCCGTGTTGGCCTGTACCGAGAAATATATACCGAACAAGAGAGGTCCCAGGACTGAGCCTTGTGGGACGCCACTTGTAACTGGTTTGGAGTCTGACATGGCTCCAGCAATTCTAACCATGTGGTTTCTGTCCTTGAGCCAGTTTGCAACCCATCTAGTGACATAGGGTTTATATTTAAGCTGGTGAGCTTATCTATAATGCCCGAGTGGGGTATTGTATCGAAGGCCTTTGTGAGGTCCGGGTAGGCTGTGTGGACCACCTTCCCCTCGTCAATGGCCTTGGTGACTGTTTCAAAGAAGTTGACCAGGTTTAAGAGGCAGGATCTGCCCTTAACAAAGCCAAACTGGGTAGGATCCAGTGTCTGTAGGTCCCCAATATCTTTATTTATGGGGTCCATGATGATCCTTTCCATAGCTTTGCAGACCAAGCTAGTCAGGCTTATGGGGCGATAGTTTCCAGGATCCGTTGAGGCACCACCTTTGTGGAGAGGGACCACTGTTGCTTTACGCCACTCTTTGGGTACATATCCTGTAGTAAGGCTAAGACTGAACAGTAGTTTTATGTTTGGGTTTAGCTCTTCTTGGAGTTCATGTAGGACGCAACCCGGGACACCATCTGGTCCCATTGATGCTGTGTTTTTGCTTTGGAGAGCGGCTCTTACCTGAGCATCTGAGATGTCAGGGGCAGCACTCTGTTGGGATAGATATTTGCCCTTTGGTGGGGAGGGGAGAAGTTTGCACTGAACCTGTCAGCTAGGATGTTGGCAATGTCTGTGGGCTCGGTGTATTTTTTGTCATTTTGGACTAATTCTGAGCATATCTGGGAATTCCCACCCAGGTTCCTAACATAACTAAAGAAAGCCTTGTGATTATCCTTAGTGTCCTGTGCAATTTTTCTCTCGAAGCTGGCCTTAGACGATTTTACGAGTGCCCGTAGTTTTTTGCTAATACTGATCAAAGATGCCTTCCCTTTTTGGGATTTTGCTCTATCATGTAGTAGCTTCCTCATTCTATTGTATAGTTTGTTTATGGCTGGGGTCCACCAGACAGGACGTCTGCCTTTGGAGGATTGGGTCTTGGTTTTATTTGGGATTGCATGATCCATGCATTCCTGAAGGTGTTCATAGAATGCATTTATAAAGGATTCTGCGATCTGGGCCATATTTTCCACAGGCCCGGGGGCTTTGAAGAATTTCGCCTCGGTTTTGAGGCGTGTGAAATTTGCTTTAGAGAAGTTTTTCACTGTGGTTTTCTGGGCAGGGGGTGGGGTCGGGATGTGAATATCCAGTGAGATTAGTTTATGGTCTGATCTCACCAGTGAGGGATACAATTCTGGTCTGGAGCATAGTGTCCCCATGTTGGTGATGATCAGGTCCAGTATGTTTTCCCCTCTTGTGGGAGTGGTAACAAGTTGTTCCATAGCATTTGAGTTTATAAATTCTAGGAACCTTTGGGCTAGGGTGTTGGACCTAGAGTAATGCTCCCAGTCTATGTTTGGGTAGTTGAAGTCGCCCAATATAATGGTGTTTGGAGAGACCTTCATATTTTCCAGTATTCTCTGGTAGTTGTAAAATCTCTGCTAGCCTATTTCAGTGAACTTCTGAAGTGGTGGGATTGGATTTTTTATAATTAGAGATTTTTCTTTTGTTATGCAATTATTGCCATGAGTGTTCCACCATATGGATTGCCTCTTAAACATGTCAGTGTACTTAGAACAGGTAGTAACTGACTTGCTTTTTTTTTTAATTTCTCCAAATCTTTTGGGTTTCTAATGCGATGATAGGAATGGACCCCATTCCTAAGTCAAAGTATGATTAAAGTTCATGAAATTAGTATTGTTTCAATCTTTGATGTCAGACAAAAGTGCTTTGCAGCACCCGCAATGTGCCCAGTAATGACTACTCCTGCAATTCGTACAGGGTTACATGGATTAGTAGCATATCTAAATATGATTATAGATTCCTGTTGCTCCTACTACTATGGTGGCTCAATGATAAGGGTGTTTGTCTTCCATGTGCAAAGTGGAAGGATTGATCCTCACATCTGGTGAAAGCTTCATTGATTGAAGAGGTAACTTTATGTGGTTTGTTGGTCTAGGGGTATGATTCTCGCTTAGGGTGTGAGAGGTCCTGGGTTCAAATCCCAGACAAGCCCTGGAATGGAACTGTCTAGATATCTTTCTTCCACATTGCTCTCATTTCAGCCTGCAAATCCTGATATTTTATGACTTTGTCTCTCTCTCTCTGTATGCAAGACACTGTAGTCACTGTGTGTGGCAATTTCAATGATCAATGCTACTCTTGTCTTCTTTTCTTGGACCACTATATCCGGTTTTCTAGCATCTATCTTTTGAACTGTTGGTAATGGGTGACCCCTTGTGATGTAGAATTCTTCATTTTCTATGATGCTTTGTGGCTCATATTTCCAGTGTTTTATAGCCACTTCAGTACCATAATGTTTGCACAATCCCCAGTGCAACAGTCTTGCCACATTATTATGCCTTTCAGTATACAGTCCTTCTGCCATTAGTATGTCGCAACCAGCAATGAGGTATGCGACTGTTTCCAATTCGATTTTACAAAACCTACATTTGTCTGTTTCTCCCACATGTTCAATGAACTTTGTAAACCAAGATGTCCGCAGCCCGCTATCTCGGGCCGCCAATATTAACCTTTCATCTCTTGGTTTGAATTCACCTCTCCTTAACCATTCTTGCATTTGTTCCTGATCAACATGAGGTTCTTCCAGAAGTTTTTTATACTTGCAGCTATATTTATGCTTTTTCCACATTTCTTGCTTTCACATCTGGTCCTTTACCCTATATTCTTTCTTTTGTTTTTTGGCATATTCAGTTGCTGCCTAATTTTTATCTACTTCTGGTTTGATTTCCATTCCTGCTTGACACCAATATGCTTCTGCTAAATTAGGCAGTGAAGTCATCTTAGTTTTATTCTCCTCATGTTTCAAAACTTTCACTGCATTTGGGTCTTGTGAGGTCAGCAGATATGTGTGGAGTCCCACCGTTGCAGATCTATACATGTAATCAATTTCAAGGTGGCCCATCTGTCCTTCGGAACGGGGAATATATAATCTTGGTATACACTGATTTTTATAAATCATTTGGTGAGCATGTAGCATCCTTCTTGTTTTCCTGTCTAATCTATCCAGCACATTTTGGGGCCAGTCAATCAGTCCAAAACTGTAAGTTAGGACAGGAAGAGCAAATTGGTTTATAGCTTGTTTTTTCTTCCTAGATGTTAACGCTGTTTTCAGAATTAATTTAAGTCTTCTAAAGTATTCTTTACTAAGATTTATTTGCATTTGTTCATATTTTATTGTTGATCCTTCATCAGTTCCCAAATATTTATACACTCCCGCTTGCTCAAGTTCTTTTTTATCACATTCTTGTCCCAAACTAATGTTTTCCTGGTGCTGCAGTTTTCCTGCTGTAAAGGTGCTTTTGCACACTTATCAAGAGCAGATGACATTCTTATATCATCTGAAAAAGTTTTGACAACCTGCAGCTGGGCTTTCAGTTCCTCATCTGATGAGCTATACAGTTGTAAATCATCGACAAACAGAAGATGAGAAGTCTTTGCACTTTGTTGTTTTCTAGGAGCCAAATTGTAGCTATGGACTAAGCTAAATAAACAACTTAATAGGTTAATGGCAAGGCAGAATAGCAACGGTGACAGAGAGTAACCCTGGAATATCGTCCTTTGAATTTTTATCCCTGGGATAATAATCTGTCCCTTATCATGACTTAATTGCAAAGTACACTGAACAACAAAATAAAAATAAAAAAAACACAGAGAAAGCGAAAAACACCAACTGCAGAAGCATAAAATCCAAAATTGTTTAATACTCCAGCACCTCAGCTAGCAGGCCTTTCACAGAGTTAACATCACAGTAGCACAAGCTACACTTAAATAACAAATATCACATCATTAATCGATTAACTAAAACAATTAAACACTAGTAATTAACAGTTAGTGCAGAAAAGCCTTCCACTCCAGTTTTTGTTTAAACCTTGAGGCACCAAAATGCCAAATTCTAAAATACAGACTGCTTCTTTATATAACAGTTTATTTTTAAGTGCAGCATCATCCTTAATCAGAACTTGTTCTAAAATACATGCTTTTAAACTGGTACAGGACCCCAAGTGTACTGCATGAAAATGTGATGCCACATGGCTATCCACATTTTGATTCTTAATGTCTCAACATGCTCTTGTATTCTGATTTTAAATATTGTTTTGGTTTCTCCTATATAGAAGAAACCACAAGGGCATGAGAGACAATAAACCACTCCCTTAGACTCACAAGAGAAAATAGCTCTAGGCTGAAAAAAATGCCATTTATTTTAGCAAACGTCCTGACCAAATGAATACAGGTAGAGCATTCACCACAGGGAAATGTACCACAGTTTTGTAAAGGAATAGTTAAAATTTCAGTAGGCATAGAGAACAAATTATGAATAATCATGTCTTTTATATTTCTGGCTCTCTCATAAGAGACAGTAAAGGAGTCAAGTAAATTCTTAATCCCAGACTTCTCCTTATGTAAGTATGGCCAGTAATATCTTAAGATTTTTACTAACTCAACACTATAAATATTATAAGTAGTGATAAAATATATATTTTTATCATTAGTATTCCCTGCGTGACTCCTGTATCTATTCACAGACTTCATATCATCTGAAACATTAACCATACTAGTGGTATCCCTTCTCAAGCACAAGTTTATTCAAAGAATTAATAATTCATTACTATATCCCCTTTGTTTAACGGCTATACAAGAATGCAAAATCTCTTCCTTGCGAGACTGAATGTTATTACACAGTCTATTTATTCTGAGTAACTCATTCTAAGGCAAAGCTTTTAAAATTTGGGGAGGGGTGGCAGCTGTTAGTATCTAAAAATGAGTACCATCATCACATTTTTTGTGAATCTTTGTAATAATTTTATTATCAACAATATTTAATTCCAAATCTAAAAAAAAACAGAAATGCTTTTTTTACACCATCAGATAGTAAGCCAAAACAGTTTTCCTGAAGAGAAGCTACAAAAGAATCCACTAGCCATGCACTGCCCTTACATAAAAAAATTAAATCATCAATAAATCTATTATAAAGAACAACATACTTATTAAAAAACTCTAACTTATAAAGAAACTCTAACTCAAATAAATCCATTACCAAATTAGCATACATGGGTGCAAAGGGTGCACCTATTGCTGTACCTTGCATCTGTTGATAGATAAAGTTGTTATGTTCAAAAAAGTTATGGGTTAAAATATAACAATTCTATAACAAAAGTACTAACTAGGCTAGTGCCTAGGAAAAACCTAAGAGCTTCAAGTCCCACCTGATGTGTAATACTCATATAAAGGCTCTTGACATCAAAAAACAGCCAGAAAAAAACCTTGACAAGTGATGGACTATTTTTTAGAAAATGAAAAGAATCTTTTATATAAGAATCTAAACTAACTACATACCTAAGTAAATAACTGTGAATAAACAGACCCATATTATGTAAAAAAAATAATAATTTCCAGCTGCCAAAATTGGCCTTCCAGGAGGAGGAAAAACTTTCTTGTGGATTTTTGGCAGGCAGTAAATTTTGCCAAACAACTGCCTTCCACTTTAAATTTAACTTCCACATCTTGCTTGGAAAAGTAGCCAAGTCTGTAACCCTTATGTAACAAGTCTTTAAAGTTGTCTATAGCTACATAATATTCATAAAATAGTAATGGTAATAAACCAGCTGTGCAGGGTCCACCCAGGCGTTCGTGCGAACCAAGTCGGGCAAAAACCTTCTGATAGAACACAAAAGGACAAGCCAAAAAGAAGCACTTAAAAGTACTAAGAAGCACTTAAAAGCACTTAGAAATTCTTCAGTTATTCGCTCAAATGTCTTTTCAGACCACAAGTTCTTTCAGACAGTTTCTTCCAATAAATCCAAATGCATAATAATCAATAGCTTTTATTCACTCAAGTAAAAGTGGTAAGCACTTTCGCTATGTAGCTTTTTCAAACCATAATGAAGCCATTCACAGAGCTCGTATATATATATATATATATATATATATATATATATATATATATATACGTATAAATACTTCCTTATTACATTTAATTAAACAATAAAACAATAAATCAATTAGCCTAGCCTCAGCTTTTAAAGAAATATTCAAATTTCAAGTACCTTAATGGCTCAAAAAACTGTTCAAATAAACTACATATACTTACTACAATTTTAAAAACAATGTATATTAAAAACATATCTCAAGCATGTGAATTAATTAGGATATAATATACAATAACATATTTATTGGAAAATTTATTAAAAAATATATATAAATTATTAAAAAACATGTATTAAAAATGTGCTCAGTATTTAATAATTAATATTTAATATTCAATATCTAATACTCCTCCCTTTTAAAGTAGGTTTTAGGGGAATTTTTTCATTAAGTCCAGGGGGGTTGTGTGCCTGTAATCTAATTATCCAGCCTGTTTCTATTTGTTCAGTACGATTTCGTACATCTCCCCCTCTTTGATTAGGTATATTAGTTTGCATAATCATAAACTTAAAAGAATGTGCAGGGCCCTCTTTAAGAACATGTTTTGAAAGTGCATTAACCTCAGATTTAATTCTAATTTGATAGACATGTTCACTTATTCTATTTTTCAGCTTCCTGTCTGTTTTACCCACGTAAAACGCACTGCATTCCAAGCAGGTGGCCAAATACACTAAATGTTCTGAATTACATGTCCCATTAACATTAAAAGTATAAACCTTAGAAGTAAGGGGATGTACAAACAGATTACTACTACTAATGTATACACAAAAATTACATCTACCACATGATGTAGTTCCATTAAAAACTGTCTGATTAGTTCTAACGTTATTTGGAAAACATAGTAATCTGTGTAAATTCTGTTTATTTTTATATATAAACCGAGGATGCTCACCCACTAGCTCCTTAATATCGGGATCAGTTGTTAAAATATCCCAATGTCTACTAAACACATCTTTAATTATTTTTATATCTTGAGTATAAAATAAAGCTACTTTCTGCTGCTTCCCTTCATTTTCACTCTCTACTTTGTGTTGATCTATATAAAGACTTCTACCTCTATCTGAAAAATAAGGACATGCTTTACTTTCCCTTTCTTGGTACACATTCAAAAAACATTCCTCAACTTCTGTGTGTTTATAGTTACGTGCCAACAACCTCCCATTCAAAGTTTTCAACTCAGCCTCATAGTTACTCTGTAGGGGGTTCAACCTAGAAGCTCTAATGGCTTGTCCTTTAATAATATTTGTGAAAATATGCTGTGGGTGCATTCTATTTCTATGTAACAGTGTATTCTTATAACAATTTTTCCTATGCACCCCAGTATTAAAGTTCCCATTTTCTAAACGCTGTATAGATACATCCAAAAAAGCTATATTGTCCTTAGAGCTGATCATGGTAAATTTTAAAAATGAAGTGGACAAATTCATTTCTCTATGAAATCTACTCAAATCATCAGCTGAACCATTCCAAAGAAAAAATAAATCATCTACAAATCGTCTGTAAAAACAGACGAACCTTTGGAACATTTCAAAATGGAAAAGTTTTTCTTCTTCCCACAATGCCATTACTAGGTTGGCATAGCTATTGGCACAAGAAGTGCCCATAGCTACGCCATCTTTTTGTAAGTAAAAGCGTTCTTCAAACAAGAAAACATTATTTTCCAATACCAATTGAAGGAATAAACAGATAAGATCTCTACGATGCACTGGGAAATCAGAATGTTTATCTAGATAAGATCCAATACTCCTAATTCCTACTTCATTGGGTATACTTGTAAATAATGAATTAACGTCCATGGTTACCATAGTGATTGAATCAATATCCTGGAAATTTATGATCTCACCATAAAAATCTAATAAAAACTGTTTAGAATCTCGCAACATGAAAATATTTGTGCTCACTATAGGTCTCAGCATCTTCTCAATGAACACTGATAGAGGTTCTGTGACCCACCCTTGGCCTGAGACAATTGGTCTCATGGGGGGGGGGGCAGATGAATCTTTATGTACTTTAGGCAGCCCTTGGATCACTGGAATAGTTGGTGTGTCAGTGAATAAAAAATTATACATATTTAAATCAATAATTTCTTTCTCATATAACTGATCCAAAACATTGTGTACTTTTAAAATATGCTCTTGGGCTTTAGTTATAGGCATCGATTTATAATGGTTTGTATCATTCAACATCTCAAACATACTTTCATTATATATTCCCCTATCCATTATAACTATAGGGCCGCCTTTATCCGTCGGACTAATAGATATATTTCTGTCATTCCTCAAATCCTGCAATGCTTTAAACTGTCTTGGTGTTAAGTTACGCTTCTTAATATTACCTTGAGTAGCATCTTTCATTTTAAACAAATCCTTCTCAACAGTTTTACTAAACGTATCCAATAAGGGATGTAAAATAGGTACATAAGTACTAGGTCTCTTAAAGTGTCCCTCTGTTGTCCTTGTTTCATTATTTGCATATAATATTTTCAATTGTACATTTCTAACAAATAATTTAACATCAATGACCATTTCAGTAACATTACTTATTTTAGATGGAATAAATGAAAGGCCCTTATTTAAAACTTCTATTTCAAATTTATTAAGGGGTCTATGGGATAGGTTCCAAACTAAGTCATCCTCTCCCACATTTTCTTTATAGTTGGTTCTTTCATATCCATCCCCGAAGCCTTTCTTTTCTGTCTCCCTCTGCTCATGGAGCGATTTCTCCCCCTGGCAGAGGTTTCGGATATGGGGAAAGGATTATGAATTTCAGAACTAGCACTACTAACATGTGAGAAAGTTGTCTTGCTGCGAACAACTAACTCATTATTCTTTGTCTTTTCTTTATTAATTATATCAGTCATATTAGCTTGAGTATTAGTTGATATCATATCATTTCCAGTAGACATGTTACCTATAGTAACATCAACTGGAAAAGAAACACTAGCAGGCATTAAAGATGTATTATCAGCCTCTACAGAAGGCGTAGGCATACAGTCTCCAGTATCAGCACTAATTAACCTAGTTGTATTAACTTTAAAAGCACTTTTAATACATCCACTTTGATTGCTTACTTCATCTGTTTTATTACTACTATATTGAGTATGTTAGCAGATACATCTACATTGTTATTGTGAGAATTAAAAAACCTATCATGTCCATTTCTAATGTTTCTAGGCCAAGTAAAGACCTGACCATTTCCAAAATCATATAGGTCTCTTGACAGTTTGTGTTTTTTCTGTTCCAAAAGTCTTTTTTCATACAAACACACTGAGTCCAACAGACGATCCAAAAGCGGATTAATTACATTAGGTGAATATCGACTAAACAAATCATATTGTCTATTCTCTATTGTCTCTTGCAATTTATTTTCTTCTGGTAAAAAGAATTTGTTTAGTAGTTTCATATAACTGATACTTAAATCTATGTTCAGTTGCTGCCAGCGAAATAAAAGTTCTGGGTAAGTGTTACCTGTCGTTGGCATCTTAAGGATCCTCAGACCCCTAGGTATCACCTTCCTCTGGATGCAGACTTCAAAATGAAAACGCTGCATCTGTAGTCGTTTCAATTTCAACAGTTCTGACTCCATCAAAGATAGACTAGAGTTAATATCCTCAAAGTCCATGTTACTCAGTGAAACGCCATTACTAGCCGTCACTAGCTCAAGTTCAAGAAGCGGATTGACGTCAACAGTCACGCAACTCTGTAATCTAGGATGTACCATTCGCGTCGGTTGGATGTTAACGGGGTTGTAAGGCAATTCAACATTATTCTCCAGCGAATCGGCCATGGTTAGCTCGTGGTATTGAAAGTTATAAAGTGAATAAATAATAAAAAGTACCACTAGCAAACAAAGGCACCTGCACAGAATAAAAAAGAAACATATAAAATAGTAATGGTAATAAACCAGCTGTGCAGGGTCCACCCAGGCGTTTGTGCGAACCAAGTCGGGCAAAAACCTTCTGAGAGAACACAAAAGGACAGGTCAAAAAGAAGCACTTAAAAGTACTAAGAAGCACTTAAAAGCACTTAGAAATTCTTCAGTTATTCGCTCAAATGTCTTTTCAGACCACAAGTTCTTTCAGACAGTTTCTTCCAATAAATCCAAATGCATAATAATCAGTAGCTTTTATTCACTCAAGTAAAAGTGGTAAGCGCTTTCGCTATGTAGCTTTTTCAAACCATAATGAAGCCATTCACAGAGCTCGTATATATATATATATATATATATATATATATATATATATAAATACTTCCTTATTACATTTAATTAAACAATAAAACAATAAATCAATTAGCCTAGCCTCAGCTTTTAAAGAAATATTCAAATTTTAAGTACCTTAATGGCTCAAAAAACTGATTAAATAAACTACATGTACTTACTACAATTTTAAAAACAATGTATATTAAAAACATATCTCAAGCATGTGAATTAATTAGGATATAATATACAATAACATATTTATTGGAAAATTTATTAAAAAATATATAAATTATTAAAAAACATGTATTAAAAATGTGCTCAGTATTTAATAATTAATATTTATCCCTTTTAAAGTAGGTTTTAGGGGAATTTTTTCATTAAGTCCAGGGGGGTTGTGTGCCTGTAATCTAATTATCCAGCCTGTTTCTATTTGTTCAATACCACTGTCTCCAACCCATATAACATAGCTGGTCTCACTACCCTCTTGTAGACCTTCCCTTTCACTTACTGGTACAAATCACTCCTGACACTCTTCTCCAGCCACTCCATCCTGCCTGTACTGTCTTCTTCACCTGTCTTCCACACTCACCATTACTCTGAACTGTTGATCCCAAGTATTTAAACCCATCCACCTTCGCCACTTCTAATCCTTGCATCCTCACCATTCCTCTATCCTCCCTCTCATTTACACACATATATTCTGTCTTACTCCTGCTGACCTTCATTCCTCTTCTCTCTAGAGTATATCTCCACCTCTTCAGTGTCTCCTCTACCTGTTCCCTACTCTTACTACAGATCACAATGTTATCTGAAACATCATAGTCCACGGGGACTCCTGTCTGATCTTGTCTGTCAACTTGTCCATCACCATTGCAAATAAGAAAGGGATCAGAGCTGATCCTTGATGTAATCCCACCTCCACCTTAAACGCATCCGTCACTCCCACTGCAGACCTCACCACTGTCACACTTCCCTCATACATATCCTGTACCACTCTTACATACTTTTCTGACACTCCCGACTTCCTCATACAATACCACAACTCCTCTCTAGGCACCCTGTCATATGCTTTCTCTAAGTCCACAAAGACACAATGCAACTCGTTCTGACCTTATCTGTACTTCTCCGTCAACAATCTCAGAGCAAACATCGCATCTGTAGTGCTCTTTCCTGACATGAAACCATACTGCTGATCACTAATCATCACCTCCCTTCTTAACCTAGCTTCCACTACTCTATCCCATAACTTCACGCTGTGACTGATCAATTTAATCCCTCTGTAGTTACTACAGCTCTGCACATCACCCTTATTCTTAAAATTGGTACCAAAACACTTTTTCTCCATTCCTCAGGCATCCATTCACTTTCCAAGATTTAATTAAACAATATAGTTAAAAACTCCACTGCCATTTCACCTAAACACCTCCATGCTTCCAGAGGTATGTTATCTGGACCAACAGCCTTTCCATTCTTCATCCTCTTCATAGCTATCTTTACTTCCTCCTTGCTAATCCACTGCAATTCATGATTCACTATCCGCACATCATCCAACCTTCTCTCCCTCTCATTCTCTTCATTCATCAGCCCCTCAAAGTACTCTTTCCATCTGCTCAACACACTCTTCTCGCTTGTGAGTGTTTCCCTCATTATCCTTTATCACCTTAAACCTGCTGCACATCTTTACTAGCTCGGTTCCTCTGTCTAGCCAATCAGTACAGGTCCTTTTCTCCCTCCTTAGTATCCAACCTTTCATACAACTCTTCATATGCCTTATCCTTAACCTTCACCACCTCTGTCTTTGCCATGCACCTCATCTCCTTATACTCTTGTCTACTTTCTTCATCTCTCTGACAATCCCACTTCTTCTTTGCCAACCTCTTTGTCTGTATACTCTCCTGTACTTCTTCATTCCACCACCAGGTCTCCTTGTCCCCATTCCTCTTTCCAGATGTCACACCAAGCACCTTTCTAGCCATCTCCTTTACTAGCTCTGCTGTAGTTACCCAGCTATTTGGTAACTCTTCACTTCCACCCAGTGTCTGTCTTAACTCTTCTCTGAACTCCACCTCACAATTACCCTTTTTCAGTTTCCACCATTTGATCCTTGGTGCTGTCCTCACACTCCTCCTCCTCTTCTTGATCACCAATGTCATCCTACAAACAGCCATCCTATGCTGCCTAACTACACTTTCTCCTGCCACCACTTTATAGTCTCCAATCTCCTTCAGACTGGCCCTTCTACCTAAGATATAATCCACCTGTGTACATCTTCCTCCACTCTTGTATGTCACCCAATGCTCCTCTCTCTTGTTAAAATACGTATTCACCACAGCCATGTCCATCCTTTTCGCAAATCCACTACCATCTGACCTTCTGCATTCCTTTGCTTAACACCATACCTGCCCATCGCTTCCTCATCCCCTCTATTCCCTTCACCAACATTCCCATTGAAATCTGATCCAATCACCAGTCTCTCACCCTTGGGTACAGTCATCACCACTTCATCCAACTCACTCCAAAATTTTTCTTTCTCATCCATCGCACACCCAACTTGTGGAGCGTATGCACTAACAATATTCATCATTACACCATCAATTTCAATATCAATCAATTTCAATCAGTAGCATAATTTATCATGGATGAAAATTCTTGGATTGTATTATTAACAAAAGGGGGGATGAAACTGCTACTATGTGGTACCTTAGAAGTATCTAAAAGACAGTAAGCATTAATGTCATCATATGAATCCACTGATGAATTACATGAAAAAATATCACATTCCCCATCCTCTCCATCTGTGTCAATGGAAGGAGTATCCTCAAACACAATCTTAATATTTTCAAAATAATCCAACAAATGTAATTTCTTAGACAGCTTAAACAATTCAGTTTTACAGACATATAATTGTGGCAGAGATGTGGGAATAAATTTTAACCCACGCTGTAATACTGATAATTCTGTACAAGACAAAGGGTTACCTGTAAGGTTTACAATCAGGTTGTCATCACTGGTAACACTGGTTGATTTTACTACATTACAAACATTAATATAGTCAATATCTTCTTTTCTTACTGTTGAAGTACTGTCCCTTCTTATTGTTCTGGAAATATCCCCATTTTTGATTATTATTGTTGACTCCTGGTCTGTTGTAACTCTGAAAGTTCTCCTGCATATAATTGGGCTGTTGGGGCTGTGGAAGGGGAGGAAAAGCCCTAGTGTCTAAGGGAGTGATTTGTTGTCTCTCATGTCCTTGTGGTTTTTCTATATAGGAGAAAAAAAATGTTTAAAATCAGAATACAAGAGCATGTTAAAGACATTAAGAATCAAAATTTAGATAGACCCTGTGGCATCACATTTTCATGCAGTACACTTGGGGTCCTGTGCACGCGGTGGTGGTGCTGCGGTAGCGTTGTCGCCTCACAGTAAGACGCTGTCCGGTTCGATTCTCAGCTAGAGCGTCTTCTGCGTGGAGACATGCGTGAATGGGCGTACCTTCGTTGAAGGTTGTGTGTCAGGGCTGGTAACTGTAAAAATCAACTACCAATCATTAGCGGACCGGAGTTCCGCTGTGGCGACCCCTAACCGGGAAAAGCCGAAAGATGCAAACAAACACTTGGGGTCCTGTACCAGTTTAAAAGCATGTATTTTAGAACAAGTTCTGCTTAAGGATAATGTTCCACTTAAAAATAAACTGTCATATAAAGAAGCAGTCTGTATTTTAAAGTTTGGCACTTTGATTCCTCAAGGTTTAAACAAAGAACTGGAGTGGAAGGCTTTTCTGCACTAACTGTTACTTATTAGTTTGTGTTTAATTGTTTTAATTAATTGATTAATGATGTGATATTTGTTATTTAAGTGTAGCTTGTGTTACTGTGATGTTAACTCTGTGAAAGGCTTGCTAGCTGAGGCAATGGAGTATTAAACAATTTTGGATTTTTTGCTTCTGCAGTTGGTGTTTTTTGCTTTCTCTGTGGTTTTCTTAATGGCAAAGTGGTCTACCACTGTTTCATGATCACTGCAATGTAGTCAATTGGTGTAGGGTTATTCTTATACATTTGTAAGCACTCTTTTATCCATGAATGTGGGATACTATCAAATGCTTTTTTATAGTCAGCCCATGCCATCCTTAAATTCTTCCACTTTTTACAGTTCTGCAGTATGACTTTATTTAACAATAAATGATCCTTTGTTCCATATGACTTTCTTTTATTGCCCTTTTGTTCTACTGCCATAATTGAGTTTTCTTCTAAATGACTATAAACCCTGTCAGCATCAATTCCCGTGTATAGTTTATATGTCATCGGAAGACAAGTTATTGGTCTATAATTTTTAGGGTAGCTTGCAGGTTCACTCTTAAATAGGAGCATTGTTTTGCTTGTTATTAGCCATGTTAGTGTCTGTTTGGGGTGTGGATATAAATAGTTCTTACTCATTACTAAATCCTCATGCAAAGATGTTAATACTTTTAACCAAAAGTTAGGTACAGCATCTGGGCCTAGGGTTTTTCAATTAGATTTGATTTTTCCCCTTCCTTTCCCTCACTACCCTGTGTTCTTGTGGTATAACTTTATCAGTTATCAATTTAGCAGCACGGTAATATATCTTGTTTACGTCTGTTATAGCACATGGATCTCTGTGGGTAGTCCTAATTACTGCATTAATTTGTTTTATCAGACTTCTGACTTTTTGGGTTTTATTGACCTTCTGCAGTCTGTTTCTCTCATTGATCTTATTATATCTATCCATGTCTGTTAAATCAAGCAACTCTTCTCTTAGCTTATTTTCTTCCAAACTGAGGGCACATCACATCCCTTGTTTTCCATTTCCTGTGACCATTGTATAGAAAGTTCTACAGCATCTTCTTGTGGCACATTCTCTTCGGTTTCATCCTGTGCCATCCGTTGCTGTCATATGGGAACTCACTGGCCTATCACTCCTCAACATTGACTGTGCCAGAGTTTCCACTGTTTCCTGTTTCTTTCCTTGCTGTCTAGTTTTAAGTGAACGTTTATACTGGTATCCTGTGGAAGGCTTCAAAATAATCTTGATATCGCACCTGAACAATTGCTTCCTGTTGCACTGGTTTCCCCTTTATTTGGATATCCATTGCTCTATCCTGTTGTGGTGCTTTCTGCATTAGATTTTCTACACTGTATCCTTCACTTTGCAGGTACTCCATAACCTCACTTTCTATTTCTTTAACTTCTCCAGTACTAATCTCCTTTTCTGCTTTTCCTCTGTCTTCTTATTTTTTGTATTGTAAAATTTTCCATGTCCAGATTCCTTTGCCTGTGTTTCTCTTCAAATATCTTCACTGTTGTTCCTTTTGTATTGGTTAGTTTTACATTCTCCATTGCATAAATATTACACCATATTAAATCTATTTTTTCTTTCCCATGTCCATATTTCTTCTTCAGATGCCTCCTGATCTTCCTGCTTCGCCTTACTTTGGGGACTCACTCCATCATGCTGTGATGTAACCTGTATTAGACCTTCTATACCAAATCCTTCACTTTGCAGGCACCCCATAACTTCAACTTCTGTTTTTTTAACTTCTACTTTACTAATCTTCTTTTTATGTTCCATCTTTGTGATATTATTTTTTTATTGTAAAATTCTCCATATCCTGTATTTCTCTTTGAACATCTTTGGGGCTGCCTTCTTTATATTGATTAACTTGGCTTATTCCTTTGCATAAATATTGCACCATATCAAATCTCTCTTTCTTTCCCATGTCCATATTTCTTTTTTATATTTTTCAAATATTTCTAGGTTTTGTTGTTTATATTTTCACACTTCCTCAGATGCTTCTTTTTCCAAACAGATCAGTTTCTTGATGTATATACTGTTTTTCACAAATCTGTTGTATTAATGAATGCAAATTTTCATTTGAAGCTTCTGACAGTTTTTCTTGCTGAAGTATTTTTCTTTCCTCTAATTTCTCTCTTAATCATTTTGTATATCTTGTGTCTGGAAATTCTGGGCTTTTTACATAAAAGTAACATTACATAATTTCTTTCTTATCCTCAATAGTCCACTCTGTCATCTTTATGGCTCTTCTTTGGCCTATCAGTTTTTGTAATTTTTGTGGACTGCTACTTCCTTGTACAACAAGGGGGCCATCCTCCCCTTGGGCCTGGCCCCATTGTAGGAATGTTTCCGTATTTTGAGGATTCTACACTTTTTTCCACTCCTGGCACCATTGCCTCTACCAGGGTTGGGAAATTTTTTTATTCTGGGTCTTGTGCACCCAGCTATCTCTTTTAATTTTTGACCTTCTTCTCTCCATGATATATGCTATATAACTACAGTCTATATATTAGTGTCGCCTTGGTCAGATTTTGGGGTTCTAATCTCACAGTGGTCAACTTGTGTGTGACTTGCCTGTGTAGTTCAGTGCAAGAAATCCAAGCAGGCAAAGGACATGCACGGCATAAAACCAAATGATTTATTTAGTAAAAAACATGCAAGCGCTTTCACATAGTACTCCTACGCTTCATCAGACATACAATTCTATCATAAGCCTAAACATTTTAAATACTGTTAAATCAATCACTGCTAGCAACCTTTTTCCCTCCATTTAAGTAATTCATGGAAACCAAGTGATTTAAAGTAACCTAACACTTTAGCAAAATGAGTACATTTTTAGTATGTCCCAACCACTACTTATATAATAGACTTCAAATATAATAAATAAAACATATATTACAGATATTTAAGCAGTATAATATGCACCATACATAAACCATTTTAGCATGTTGTTGCAAATATACAGATGTTTTGGAAAATTTAATGCAGAAGTGCATCAGCAAAGGCTGAAACAGTCCTGCCATCCACATAGTTAACTAAGTATACACCTTATATGAAGTTTACAATAAAAAATTTGAACTGCTGCATGCATACTAATCATTCTACTTAAATGTTCAAAAGCAAACACATAAACAAACAGAAAATATATGAAAAGTAAATATAAACAAAACCAAACATCATAGCTAAATGCTGGTAACAAAAAATATGTATATATAAAAACACAATAAAAACAGAAAATATATGCAAAAATAAATAAATAAATAAATAATATACGAGAAGTATGTGCATATATATAAGCAGACACCTATAACTACTATGAAAAGATGTATATATACCAGCCAAGGCAAAAAGAGTGTATGGGGGGGGGTTAGTAAATGTAACTAAGTTTTCTGTCCCTTAAAAAGGGTTTGAGTGACAAAGCTTCATTCAAACCCATACCCTTGTCACCTTGTAGCAAAACAATCCATTTTTGCTCAGTTTTTTCAAGTGTGTTCCTATTATTCCACAGCCTTATCCTTATGGTGCTTGTCAATATCTCTATGGTGAAAAATACGAATCTATGAATGGTACCTTCTTCAACAATATGTTTGGCAACAGCACTTCAGGTGTCTCCAGTATTGCTGTAATATATGTATGTTCCATAATCATATCCCTCAGTGGTCTAGTAGTCATGCCAACATAGAACTTAAAACACTGAACACATTGAGCTAAGTATATAACATTAGCAGTTGAAGAATCAGCATTATGCCTAAAAATACATTCTTTATTTGTATCAAGATGTATAAAAATGTTCTTATTGGCAATATGCTTACAAAAATGACAGTGTCTACAACCAAATGTTCCTTGCCTCTTAGAAATAGTTTTGCTTGTTACCATGCTAGTTCTATGGCAAAGCCTACATTACAGTGATTTCAAATTTTTTAAATAACTTTTGGATATGTCCCCACAACTTGCTCTGTCCCACTATTTGCTGTTAGGACATGCTAATTCTTACATATAATATCCATAACTTTCTTATTGTCAGAGGTATAAGGTAGACATAATCTACATTCTTTTTTATGATAACCATTGATCCTGTTAACCGGTGGCATATTCCTTTCTGAGAAATAAGGTTTACCTCTACCTTCTCTTTCCCTATGGGCCATTTGTAAATGTTCATCACATTCAGCCTCAGTATATCCTCTATCCCTAAAGTCTTTCTTTAATAAGGCTACTTGCTGGAACATAATACTGTCTTTGGTGGTAAGTCTAGAAGTACATAGAGCCTGTCCTTTCAAGATATTTTTGAATACATATATGGGATGCATACTAGAGCGTGATAAAAGGCTGTTCTTCTTACATTCTTTCCTATAAAGCTGAGTGTTCAGGACATGCCCTTCTCTTGTTAGCTTGACATGTAAAAAAATCAATCTCATAAAGAGATGTACATGTAGTAAACTTCAAGAAAGATGTACTCTCATTTAAAAAAGAAACAAACTGCTCAAATAGTTCTGTAGAACCTCTCCAGATAAAAAAAATGTCATCCACAAAACGACTATAATATAACAAATTTCTACTATAAGTAACATTATTCAACAATGCAGTATCTTCCCATTGTGCCATTACAATATTAGCATAGTAGTTGGCACATGGTGTGCCCATGGCCACTCCATATTGTTGAATGTAAAATTTCCCTTCAAACAGAAGTACATTATTGGTAAGCACCGATTCTATCAACAAGGATGTAGAGTTTTTTCTAAGTAAATGGATATGGGCTCTGTGGCCCAACCTCGCTCTGCCACAACTGGCCTATAGATTGGGTCAGATAAAGATTTATGGATTTTAGGCAAGCCATTTATAAGGGGTATTAAGGGTTTCTCAACAATACAGAAGTCATGTAACTCCTTACTAATATAAAGACAAACAGTCAAATAACTCACAATAGATATTATTTATACGTTTTTGTATCTCTGTAAGGTTAGTAAGTACTACTATCTGACAACATTAAAGCCATACTTTTTATGTAGTCTTTACGACTGAGAATCACTATAGCTCCCCCTTTATCAGATGGGGAAATAGTAATATCCTCATTAGCTTGTAACTCCTGTAGAGCAGAAAATTCACTAGATGTAAGGTTATAGAAACTATTACATTTATTTACTGGATCATTATAATACTGTAATAAATCTTGCTCACACATCCGCAAAAATGCTTTTATTAAAAGATGAAAATCAGGACAAAAACTCTGCATCCTTTATTAATGAAATCATCCACTATTTTAAAAGACTCACAGCATTTTCGTACTATGCTATATGATAAGTTACAGAAGGTTCCATTATGTGCTACAGATATGTTAGTTACTATGGATATATGTTCATTATTTATGCAGTGGTGGTGCTGCGGTAGCGTTGTCGCCTCACAGTAAGATGCTGTCCGGTTCAATTCTCAGCTAGAGCGTCTTCTGCGTGGAAACATGTGTGAATGGGCATACCTTTGTTGAAAGTTGTGCATCAGGGCTGGTAACTCGGCACGTAAAAATCAACTACCAATTATTAGCGGACCGGAGTTCCTCTGTGGCGACCCCTTACCGGGAAAAGCCGAAAGACACAAACATTTACATGCATACCAAATTATGTAGGTATCCAGTATATGAGAGATTTCTTGTAAAGTCATAGTGATTTGATAATGGACGTATACAGACCATATGTATGTTAATGGAATTGGCGCTTACCAATAATGTATTTGTATTTGAAGGGAAATTTTACATTCAACAATATGGAGTGGCCATAGGCACACCATGTGCCAAATCCTATGCTAATACTGTAATGGCACAATGGGAAGATCCAGTGTCTGTCTGCCTGGGACGACATGATCGGCAGGCCATGATAGTTTGCCAGAGATGGCCTTACCTGTCTCCTCTGGGATTCCGGATACTGGCTAAGGCTCTTGCCACCCCTATAGTGCCTTTTTTAGGCAAGGCTCAAACATCAAATGCACCACCATAGTAGATACAAACAAGCGAAATCTAAGGGTAATGCTACTCAGTGCTAGAAGTCTAAACCTCAAAATGCACTCAGTTAAGGCACTCCTTAAGATGGAGAACATCAACATCTGTGCAGTGACAGAGACTTGGTTTAAGGTTCCAGAGAGCACCCCTGCTTTACCAGGCTACAATTCTTACCACATCTTTTGACCACCTAACCTGGACCGAAACACTAAAGGAGGAGGCGTGTCCATATTCATAAAGGATATCCTCACCTCCAGGCTAGTTGCTCAACATTATGCATCTGAAATTATCCAAGTACAATTAACACTGGGCAAGACTGCAATTCAGGTTGTAGCTTGTTACAGATCCCCCGGCTCCGACCCTTACTCCAACCCCAGCCTTCGGGTCGGAGTTTAGCACACGGACTTCTTCGACCGGGCCCGAGGGTGACGTTTCGGGACCAATGCAGTCGGTTCCAAGCCTCCCTCTCGGTGCTTCGGCCGCGGGACTTCCGTCTGCTATCATGGCTCCGGAGACTGGACCCTCCCAGGATTCTGGGGGTCCGGTCTTCAGAGCTATGAGGAGTGCCTTAGCCAAATCTTCTTTGGCCATCTCTACGGCTTTACCGGCACCTTCCCTGGGCATGGAGACTGGGTCTTTGGCAGTTCCCCTGTCTCTAGGCAGCGAAGCCCCGGGGCCTGAGGTTACCCCCACTGGGGGTTCCCCTCCTCCTGAGGGTCTTTCGGAGTTGTCTTCGGAGGAGCCACCAAGGAAGAGATCGTGTAAGAGGAAGCACGTAGACTCCCCCGATGAGTCTCTTACATCGGACACTGATCTTGATGATGCGGAGGGGTCCCCCAAAGTCGCCCTGGATGATGTCTCATTTGCAGACATTCTAGAGATCCTCAAGCAACGAGGCGGCTGGAATTCCAAACCCCCCTCCGCTGATGAGTCGGTGTTCCTCAAAGCCTTCGGGGCTCAGCCCTCCGCCTCCTGGGTGTCTCCGCCCTTCGACGAGCTCCTAGATTTGGTTTGTCGGAGGGCGTGGGAACATCCAGATACTGTGGAACCAGTGCCTTCTCGCCCTAACAAATTTTTGTCTGCCCCACCCGAGAAGGAGTTCTTACGAAGGTGTGGCTGTAGATGCCATGGTGGTGGCATCTGCTGCCCAGCAGGACGTGGCAGAGGCTTCGACGTCCGTCCATCCTCCTAATAAGGAGTCTAGGAGCATGGACGATGCACGGAAGCGCACCCTGAGTTCAGCGGCCTTTACTCTGAGGTCCCTGAATTATTTGGCACATTTCACCAGACTACAGAGGGATCTGGTTAAGGAGCCTCAGACTCCCTCTCAGGTAACCTACCTGAGCAGCTAGCCCAGTCGGTTGGCTCTCAGTTGGCTACCCTTACCTCGATTTCTAACTCATCCATGAGGCTCATTTCATATGCGGCCGAAGGCGGGCAGAGCGGCAGGCACAGGCGTGGCTCTCGAAGACAAGCCTGGCTCCGTTGTGTCATTTCGCGGAGGACTTCAAGTCTTCCTTTGCCGACGCTCCCTTTGATGGGTCCTCTTTGTTTGGACCCAAGGTAAAAGACACTCTTACCCGCTGTGAGCAGGAGGGAAAGACTTTATCTGCCGTAGGAGCACGATTTTCCACTCCCTTCGGCCTTATCCCAAGGCTAAAGGAGGGGAAGATGTGGTTCCATAAATCACATAAATTCTTTCCTCAACAGCAGGAAGATTCCCTTCCAGAGGCAGAGGAGGGGAAATTCTTCTGGGAGACGCCGTCCCAGAGGCGGCAGAGGCCCCCGCAACACTGGAGACCGCGAGTCCTTTCGTGGCTCTTCAGCCTCCACACTCCATGAGGGATTGCCCGGCTGTGCTGCTCGGAGCCAGTCGGGTGCCGCTTCAAGCACCTAAAAGCCTGGGAGTCTATTACTCAGGACAGCTGGGTGCTTCGGATTATTGCCAGAGGTTACACCATTCCCTTCACACGCCCACCCCCACCGTCCAAAAAAATCCCGGACCCACCACCCAGTCAAAGGGAAATTGCAGCCGTAGAAGCTTCAAAGCTGCTAGAAAAAGGAGTCATCCAACCGGTCCCCACAGACCAGATCGGATCCGGAAATTACTCAAGGTTCTTTTTAGTGCCAAAAAAGACAGGGGACCTGAGACCCATTTGGATCTCAGCAAACTAAACCAGTCCGTCATGAAGTCCAAATTCCGAATGGTCACTTTACAATCCATTCTCCCATTGTTGGAGAAAGATGTTTGGATGTGCTCCATAGATCTCAAGGACGCCTATTATCACATACCGATACATCAGGCGTCCAGGAGGTATTTGCGCTTCAGCCTGGGAGACAGTCATTTCCAATTTTGTGCACTGCCCTTTGGTCTCACCACAGACCCAAGGTGTTCACCAAGTGTTTGGCAGTAGTGACTGCACACCTGAGGAGTCTCGATTCCAAGTGTTTCCCTATCTGGACGACTGGCTCCTGACTGCCACCACCAGGCATCTACTACTAGAGAACCTACAAGCCACCATCTCCTGGGTGCTTCCTGGGAATTACATTCAACTGGTCAAAGTCCGTCTTGCTGCCTTCTCAGCGCATAAGATTCATAGGAGCAGAGATAGACTCAAAATTAATGCGAATCTTCCTTCCTACCGAAGGATACAAACATTACAAGATCAAGTCCGAGCCCTGCTTCTAAGAGCCAAAGCCCCAGCCAGGATGGTCCTGCAACTTTTAGGTTCAATGTCTGCCACGGTTCTCCTAGTTCCTCTGGCAAGGTTGCACATGAGGATTCTCCAGTGGCTATTATCGACACAATGGTCTTTTCAGGATCTCCCCCTCAATCATCACATACTGATTACAGAAACGTGCAAATGGGACCTCCGCTGGTGGCTTCTGCCATCCAATCTGAATCAGGGAAGACCCTTTGTTATACCCCTCCGTGGCCACCTTGACAACAGATGCCTCCCAGACGGGGTGGGGGGGGCATTGTCTGGGCAGGTCAGTTCAGGGTTCTTGGCTTCCAAACGAAACATTTCTCCATATCAATGTGTTGGAAATGAGGGCTGTACTTCTGTCCCTACAAGCTCTCCACAAGTTTCTCCCTCAAGGCATTATCGCCATCCACACAGACAACATGTCGGTGGTCTGGTATCTAAACAAACAGGGAGGGACCAGATCTTACCCCCTTTGCAGGGAGGCCATGAGGGTGTGGGAATGGGCAGTGGCTACCAAGCGCTTCCTGGTAGCGACCCACATTCCAGGAAAATCCAATGTATTAGCAGACAGACTGAGCAGGACTATTCTCTCTCCTCACGAGTGGTCTCTGAACGAAACAGTAGCAGCTCAGATTTTCAAAGGTGGGGACTCCGTGCTGCGACCTGTTTGCAACACCACGAAACACCTAAGTGCAAAGGTTCTTTTCCTTGACCCCGTCAAGGGGAGACAGCTACGGATGCTCTAGTCCAACCTTGGCCTACAGGACTGCTTTATGCTTTCCCTCCGATTCCACTCCTCCCCAAAGTCATCCAGAAAGCTTCCCAATTGGGGTCCACAATGATTCTAATTGCCCGTACTGGCCTCGTCAGGTATGGTTCCCCTACCTACAGAAATATACCCTGGACGGTCCTTGGTTCTTGGATCTAATTCGGACCTTCTGGTTCATCAGTCGGGACAACAGCACCAGTCCCTTCACACTTTGAAATTAACAGCTTGGCTCCTCCTCTTCCGACTATAGTCAGAAATCACACCTTGGACCCGGAAGTTATTCACATTTTATCTTCAGCCCACAAACCCACCACTAAGAAATTGTATCACAGTAAGTGGAAGAGGTTTGCTATCTGGAGCTCAACTCAGAGGCTTAGACCCTATTACTGCCCGATACCAGAGGTCTTGAAATTTTTAACATCCTTGTTTAATCAAGGATCTTCAGTCTCTACTATTAAAGTCCAACTAGCAGCTATCTCCAAATTTCACGATTCCATAGACCCACCGTTGATGAGCAGCAGATTATGTAAAACTTTCATGAAAGGTGCTGTGCTTTTAAGACCCCAGTTTTCCATCCTGCGCCTCCGTGGGATCTTGATTTGGTACTGATGCCTTAACATCTTCCCCTTTGAACCGGCTGCTACATGTGATTTGAAATATCTGTCTTGGAAAACGGCCTTCTTAATTGCAATTACCTCTGCAAGAAGAGTTTCAGAACTTCAAGCCCTGTCTATCAAACCACCGTACTTGATTTTTCACAAGGATAGAGTATCACTTAGGCCTAATCCATCTTTTGTCCCAAAAGTTTGTTCCAATCTCTGTCTCCAACAGTCTTTAGAGCTACCAGTTTTCTTTCCAAAATTTTCAAACAAAGCGGAATACACCTTCCATACATTGGATGTTCACAGGCAATTGCGCTTCTATCTAGATAGGACTCAACAAATTCGAAAAACAGATCAATTGTTTGTGTCCTTTTCAGATAATAAACTGGGTAAAACCTTCACTAAAGCTACTATTGCCAAATGGATCAGAGATTGCATAACTCAGGCTTATTCCTCTTCAAATAAACAACTTACAACTTCTGTCAAAGCTCACTCTACTAGAGCTATGGCTACCTCTATTGCATTCCATTCCAAGCTCGCTATTTCTGAGATTTGTGCTGCTACTTGGTCCAACCCACACTTTCATTTCCCACTATAAATTGGATGTGGCATCTAAAGGGCGAGCATCATTTGGTTCCACGGTACTCAGGAGTGTTTTCCAGTGAGCCACCCAGCATTTAGGTGCTAGGGGCTGTCCCATCAGTCAGAATGTAGGCGAGATAGGATCACATAACATCTTTTAGTTATGTACTCACCATAACTTCAGATGTTTGGGATCCATCTCGCCTACATTCCTAATACCCACCCTCCTTCCCCCTGCCTTGGAGATCAGAAGAGATTGAACGGTTTGAGTTCTACTGTTTTATCTTGTATCATCTGTCAATGTTATATAAGCAGTGCATGCGTGTGTGCATGTATGCGGACAAACTAGATCTGGGGGACTGGTAGTGGTGCATCCTGGGATATAGTAAGCTCAGCCAATAAGAGACTTCGTTCTTTGGCATAAGCGTGCCGAGTCGGAGCCGAGGATCGGCTCCGAACCCATCAGTCAGAATGTAGGCGAGATGGATCCCAAACATCTGAAGTTATGGTGAGTACATAACTAAAAGTTTGGTTGAATGAAATTATGGTTACATACACTGTTAGAACAATCTGGAAATATATTCCTGATACGTATATTTCTTGGCACTTTTCAGTGCTGTTTCTCATCTGTTCTGAAACTGGTTCCCCCCCTGTTCCTGTGGTGGTGTTAAAGTTTATAAAACTGGTCTAACAGCTTTTGAGTTATCTGATTGTTTCAAGGCTTGCTGATTTAAAAATAGTCCCTATTTGTAAATTCCAGCATATACTGTTAGAATCTCCTTGTGTTCTGACTGGAGTGCTTCTCAAACAATCTGGAAATATATCACTGATAAGTATATTTCTTGGCACTTTTCAGAGTTCTGCATTGTCTTAATTTTTGCCTGACCAAATTATTTTACATATTTGCTGACATTGTTTGTTGTTTTCTCATCTGTTCTGAAACTGGTTCCCCCCTATTCCTGTGTTGGTGTTAAAGTTTATAAAACTGGTCTAAATTATTATTTTTAAGTGTTTTTCAACTGTTGAACTGTTGAAGGCTACACACTCAAGTGTGATAACCATTTTTCTGCTTTAAAAGTGTTTGTTTTACTGTATCTGTTTTAATTTTTGAAAAAAAAAAAAAAAAAAAACAGATTTTGCTGAATTCTGGGCTGTTTTGTAGTTTCTGTGTTGCCCAGACCTTACTAAGATAGAAGGAAGCTTCTCTGTTCATCAGTGAGAGTGGTGAGCTTTGAGCAGCCTATCTGTCACTGGAGGAGTAGTTTCAGCTCAGAATCTGTAGTTTTATTGGCCATTTTGGGCTATTTCTATCCCTTTCATCTTTCTATTTAAAAACCCATGTTTGCACAGTTTTTGTGCTTGTATTACCTCAGCAAGATCCTGCCTTGGTGGCTTACAGAGGTCTTCATCATCAGAGACTGAAAATGGGAGACTTTGAGTGGATTAAGTACCTCTGTTTTGCCTTTTATTGTTTATTTTCGCTAGCCGCAGTATTTTGAGGGTTTTTTATTTACTTTGCAACTTATTTAAACTGTTTTTTGAATTCTGATACTATTTGCACTTTAACTTATCATTTTTAAGTGTTTTTCAACTGTTGAAATGTTGAGGGCTACACACTCAAGTACGATAGCCATTTTTCTGCTTTAAAAGTGTTTGTTTTACTGTATCTGTTTGCATTTATGAAAAAAAACAGAAAAAAAATCCTATCTCTCTACTCGTTTCCCACCTTTCTATAACCAGTAGAGTCCAGTTTTCAGATTTTGCTGAATTCTGGGCTGGTTTGTAGTTTAACATAATGCATCCGAAATTATCCATGTGTAACTAACACTGGGCAAGACTGCAATCCAGGTTGTAGCTTGTTACAGATCCCCCGCCATGCCCCAGGATGCCCACTCCATGTTTCTTGATATACTGGGTAATATTAAGGTACAGCCCAATACCCTGATAATGGGCAATTTCAACTCCCCCACCATCAACTGGGAAAACTACTCATGTACTAACTAATTTGCTCAATGCTTTTTGGAATTTATAAATTCCAAAGCCCTGGATCAGCTTGTCCATACCCCAACCAAGGGCAGCAATATCCTGGGCCTGGTCATTACCAATATGGGCAGTCAGTGTTCCATGCCAGAGGTGAACTCCTCGCTGGTCAGATCCGCCCACAAGCTAATCACCTTTGACATCAGTATCCCACCCCCACCCGCCATTAAGGAAACCACCGTAAAAAACTTCTCCAAAGCCAACTTCATGCTTCTTAAGGCAGAAGTGGCAAGCTTCACAACACCCATACAGATGGAAAATAGAGGTATGACTGCTGAATCCCTTGCAAATGCACTGTATAAGCATATACATGAGTGCATGGATCATGCCATCCCCAACAAAACCAAGACGTTATCCTCCAAAAAAGGAAGCCAATCTGGTGGTCGCCTGCCATAAACAAACTCTACAACAGAAGGAAGAAGCTGTTGCAAGAAAGAGTAAAATCCCCTGAAACTGAGATCCTTCATAAAATCCTCCAAAGCTAGTTACAAAAATAAAATCGCCACTGATTCTAAAGACAATCACAAAGCATTCTACAGCTATGTCAAGAATCTCAATGGTGACACTCAGATCTGCTCTGAGCTACAGCACAGTGGCACTAGATATACAGAACCAACTGATATTGCCAACATCCTGGCAGATAGGTTCAGTGCAGACTTCACCCCCTTTCACCCCCCCAAAGGGCCTATCACTATACTGGGAGAATGCAAAGCCCCTATAATCATGGCTGCACAAGTAATGACTGCACTCTCCAAAGCCAAGAACACAGCATCCATGGGACCTGACAACATCCCAGGCTGCATTTTGCACGAACTACAGAACGAACTGGCACCCCACCTAAGTACCATGTTCAATAATAGCCTCACTTTAGGCTTTGTGCCTACTGAATGGCGCACAGCAACTGTTATCCCACTCCACAAAGGGGGCACCACCACAGACCCCAGAAACTACCGCCCCATTAGCCTGATGAGCCTGGTCTGCAAGACCATGGAATGTATCATCTTGGAGCTTATAAACAAGGACATAGGTAACCTCCAAACTCTGGACCCCACTCAGTTTGGGTTTTCAAAAGGTAGGTCATGTCTTCTAAACCTGACTGAATTCTTTGAAACAGTCACCAGAGTTGTGGACAAGGGTAAGGTGGTGCACACAGCCTATCTTGACCTCACCAAGGCTTTCGTCACCATCCCCCACTCTGGAATTATAGATAAACTCACTAGACTGGGCATAAATCCCTATGTCACAAGATGGGTGGCCAACTGGCTCACTGACAGAACCCACACAGTGAAAGTAGCCGACTCCAAATCCAACTTCAGACCAGTGACAAGTGGAGTACCACAGGGCTCAGTCCTGGGTCCTCTCCTGTTTAGCATCTACTTCACAGAAGTCCAGGCTAATACAGCTGGTCTCTGGCTAATGAAATTCGCAGACTGCAAACTAGGAGCCATAATAGATTTGCCCAAGGGTGTGGACATTCTACAAAGAGGCCTCACTGAGACTGATGGTTGGTGTAAAAGTCATGGCCTCAAGCTCTGTGCCAAGAAGTGCATTGTCATCCCCTTTGGGAAAAACGCAGTACCCATGAACTACCACATTGGTGGTAGCCTACTAAACACCAAACGTGTGATAAGAGACCTTGGGGCACAGGTGGACAACAGTCTCTGCTTTGATATTCACATTGCCACAGTAGTCAGGAAATCCTTCTACGTGGCACACCTCATCACAAAGGGGTTCACCTCCAGAAAAAGAGAGGTCATCGTTCCTCTCTACTCATCCCTCATCTGACCCATTATAGAGTACAATGCCCCGTTTGGCATGTACCTTGCAAGACATCTTCAACAACTAGAAAGGCCACAGAAATACCTCACTAAGAGGATTACCGGCCTCAAACAGATGCCATATGCAGACCGTCTCAAAAAACTTCAGCTCTACTTCATCACTTATCGCATACTCAGAGGCGACCTCTGCCTAACATACAAAGGCCATGTCGAACCCAAATATGTTGGACATGCTCCACTTAAAGAAACCCCAATCCCTCCAAGCTACACGCTCCAGGGACCTAAACCTTGCCACCACAATAAACAGGACATGCTGGAGGAATAGATTCCTGTCCCAGAGACTTCCCATACTCTGGAACAGACTACCCATTCATAGGTTAATAGGGTCATACTAGGCTATCTGCCCTAGGGTATTTATAAGCCTAGCCAGAGTGTGTTTGGCTTTCGCCACCCATTTTAAATTAATTTTGCTATGCCCTTTTTCGAGGTTAGTATACTGTGCCTCTGTCTAACAGTGACACAGAAGTGATACCCGGGGTAAACCTACGATCTCCCATCCACTCATCAAGATTCCTCTTGAAGAGAGTCAATGAGGGACTCTGCCTAACCTGGACTGGGATTTTATTCCAGAGTGAAGGAGCCTCTGGGTTATGAATCTGTCCCTCCAGCATGTCCTATTTATTTCAGTGCTGAGGTTCAAGTCTCTTGAGCGCGTAGCTCGATGGGATTTGGATTTTCTGAGGTGCAGCATGTCCATTAATTCCGGGTTGGACATGGCTTTATACGTCAGGCACAGATCACCTCTGAGCAGGCGGTATGCCACTGAGTACAGCTGGAGTTTCTTTAACCGGGCAGCATATGGCATCTGTTTGAGCCCTTTGATCCTCTTGGTGAGGTACTTTTGGGCTCTTTCCAGTTGCTGCAGGTGTCTGGTAAGGTACATCCCAAAAGGGGCATTGTACTCAATAATGGGCCTGATGAGGGATGAGTAAAGAGGCACGATGACCTCCCCTGATCTAGATGTGAATCCCTTCATGATTAGGTGGGCTATATAAAATGTTCTTCTAACCACTTTGGCCACGTGGTTGTCAAATGAGAGATTGCTATCAACTTGGGTCCCCAGGTCCCTAATTACTTCTTCTGTACTTAATGGATTACCACCTATGTGGTAATTTGTGGACACTTTGTTTTTGCCAAAGGGGATGACTATACACTTTTTGGCATTTAGCTTGAGGCCATGGCTCTGGCACCAGTTGTCTGTTTCTATGAGGCCCTTTTGGAGGATGCTTGTGTCGGCTGGAAGAGTCAATTATCGCGCCCAGTTTGCAGTCATCTGCGAACTTGGTCAGCCACAGTCCATCCATGTTGGCCTGTACCTCCGAGAAATATATACCAAACAAGAGAGGTTCCAGGACTGAGCCTTGTGGGACGCTACTTGTAGCTGGTTTGGAGTCTGACATGGCTCCAGCAATTCTAACCATGTGGGTTCTGTCCTTGAGCCAGTTTGCAACCCATCTAGTGACATAGGGGGTTATATTTAAGCTGGTGAGCTTATCTATAATGCCCGCATGGGGTATTGTATCGAAGGCTTTTGCGAGGTCCAGGTAGGCTGTGTGGACCACCTTCCCCTCGTCAATGGCCTTGGTGACTGTTTCAAAGAAATCGACCAGGTTTAAGAGGCAGGATCTGCCCTTAACAAAGCCGAACTGGGTAGGATCCAGTGTCTGTAGGTCCCCAATATCTTTATTTATGAGGTCCATGATGATCCTTTCCATAGCTTTGCAGACCAAGCTAGTCAGGCTTATGGGGCGATAGTTTCCAGGATCCGTTGAGGCACCACCTTTGTGGAGAGGGACCACTGTTGCTGTACACTCTTTGGGTACATATCCTGTAGTAAGGCTGAGATTGAACAGTAGTTTTATGTTTGGGTTTAGCTCTTCTTGGAGTTCCTGTAGAACGCAGGCCGGGACACCGTCTGGTCCCATTGATGCTGTGTTTTTTGCTTTGGAGAGGGCGGCTCTTACCTGAGCATCTGAGATGTCAGGGGGGCAGCACTCTGCTGGGATAGATATTTGCCCTTTTGGTGGGAGGGAGTTTGTGCTGAACCTGTCAGCTAGGATGTTGGCAATGTCTGTGGGTTCAGTGCATTTTTTGTCATTTTGGACTAATTCTGAGCATATCTGGGAATTCCCACCCAGGTTCCTAACATAACTGAAGAAAGCCTTGTGATTATCCTTAGTGTCCTGTGCAATTTTTCTCTCGAAGCTGGCCTTAGACAATTTTATGAGTGCCCATAGGTTTTTGCTAATACTGATCAGAGATGCCTTCCCTTTTTGGGATTTTGCTCTATCATGTAGTAGCATCCTCCTTCTATTGTATAGTTTGTTTATGGCTGGGGTCCACCAGACAGGACGTCTGGCTTTGGAGGATTGGGTCTTGGTTTTATTTGGGATTGCATGATCCATGCATTCCTGAAGGTGTTCATAGAATGCTTTTATAAAGAATTCTGCGGTCTGGGCCATATTTTCCACAGGCCTGGGGGCTTTGAAGGATTCAACCTCGGTTTTGAGGAGTGTGAAATTTGCTTTAGAGAAGTTTTTCACTGTGGTTTTCTGGGCAGGGGGTGGGGTCGGGATGTGAATATCCAGTGAGATTAGTTTATGGTCTGATCTTACCAGTGAGGGATACACTTCTGGTCAGGAGCATAGAGTCCCCATGTTGGTGATGATCAGGTCCAGTATGTTTTCCCCTCTTGTGGGAGTGGTAACAAGTTGTTCCATAGCATTTGAGTTTATAAATTCTAGGAACCTTTGGGCTAGGGTGTTGGAGCTAGAGTAATGCTCCCAGTCTATGTTTGGGTAGTTGAAGTCGCCCAATATAATGGTGTTTGGAGAGACCTTCATATTTTCCAGTGTTCTCATGAAGGCGAGTGGGGTTCCTGGGTTAGGGAGGGTGGTCTGTAGCAGGCTATAAACTGGAAGGCAGTTTTACCCACTGTTAGTTGCACATGGATAGTCTCTGATGCTTGTGCTGTGCCACCAACCTGGAGGTGTGGGTATCTTTGAATATTGATACTCCCCCTCCTTTTGTGGTTCAGTCCAAGTTTTGGGTCCAAAAAGCATGGTATGAGGTATAACCTGGTAGTGCTGGGGTGCTCTCGGAGCCTTGAACCAGGTTTCTGTTACTGCACAGATATCGATGTTCTCCATGCTAAGGAGAGTTTCAGTGTGTGCATCTTGAGGTTTAGACTTCTGGCGTTGAGTAGCATTACTCTTAGTTTCTTATCCTTTGTGATACCTATGGAGGTGGGTTTGTCTTTTGAGCCTTGCCTAAAAAGGCACTATGGGGGTAGCAAGAGCCTTTGCCAATATCTGAAAGCCCAGGGTTGACAGGTGCAAGCCGTCCCTAGCGAAGCAATCGTGGCTTGTCAAGCATGTCATCCCAGGCTGACAGGCATTGATCCCCTTTGAATGACACCAATACTTAAGCCAATTGTTGAAATTGATCATCTTGTCTTCATATTGTGGCATCATTCTTGGTGAGGGTAAGATGCTACTCAAGGTCAGGGTCATACCGGCCTGGGCTACATGCTCAGAGAGCTCCTCTATGTCTCTTTTCATGTAGTCCAGGGAGGTACGTCTCAGGTCATTCACACCAGCATGGACAATGACTGAGTCATATTTGTACTTGCCTTGGAGTGACCTGAGTGCTTGTGTAATGTTGCGGATCCTAGCGCCCGACAGGCAGCTCACCGTGACCTTCTCCTTGTTCAGCCTGGTGAGCGGGACGTCAGTGTGCCTGACGATATAGAGTCACCTATTACAAGTGTGTCAGGTGTGTTGTTTAGCCTTAAGGGCTGTGACTGTTCGGCACACTGGCTTTGTGAGCTATGTGTTGCACGTGTTTTGTTTTGGGGTAGCGGTTGCTTGGGTGTCTGCTTTGGAGGTCTCTGCTGCTTAGGCAGATTTTTATTTAGAGCCTCCGAGTATGTTTTTGTGTGTTTATGTGTTTGGTTTGCTGTCGTGGTATGTCTGTGTGAGAATGGAATTGTAGTGAGTGTGGTTTCCTTCTCCTCCTGACTGGTTACGCCAGTACTGAGTTGTGAGAGCTTAGCCTCCAGTTTGGCTATATGGTTGCATCTCTCACATGTGTTGGAATTTGTTGGGAGGAGTTGTAACATTGCCTCAAGATTCCCAGATTCACCAGCTGGACCGGAGAGGAGATTGACAACTGACCTTTGGACATGCTAGAATAGTATTGGGAATTCCTTTATAATTGAAAAAAGGGCCAATGGGGAACAAGGTACTCAAGGGGAGTTTGTGAGGGTGTAGTGCTTTTAATTTTTTAGTGCTGACTTAGTGAGCAAGTGCCAGATAACTTAAATGCAATGTGTTACAGGTAACTTAAATGCAAAAACAACAAACAGTAACTTTCTTTCAAGTGAAACAAGGAAATAAGTACAGTAAGCAATGCAGATATCACTAGGGATCCACAGAAGCACTGAAAAGCCGCGTTTTAGGTGAAATTAGCGTTTCAGGGAAATAACAAGCAAACAAAGAACAAGCATTCAAACCATACCTCTCAACCTGGAAACATCAAAAATCTGGACAAGGCCCATGAAAAATAGGTACAAATCTGTACGCTGATTAACATCTAATTTGTATATATAATTATGTAGCCCCACCCACTCCAATGGAATTGTGGGATACCAACTTTCGAACGCAAATCGAAGAACAGACAACCAAAACATGGCACCAGACCAGAGTCCCCCTGCAGCCATTCCAGTGTCCTGTTACCTGGCTATTTTGCCCCATTTACCATAAACACTAATGTATGCATACTGCTTTACTTCTACAATGATTTGAATTTTATTTTTACATTTTACAGCACAACAATGCAGAAACACTAAAAGACATCATCTGGTAAACAAAACAATACTGTCTCACAATGAAAATAGGCTTGACATTAAACTTTGCCCTTGAAACTCACATTCATTGAAACAGCATTGAAATCCACACCACATCCAAAGAAAATGCATCTGGCCAGTGGTGGATAAAGATTACCTTTGGGCTGTTTTCAAATCATTGGCCCCTTGCACACAAAACAAGATAACATGCATGTGTTCTTTTCTTTATAGACCTTCCTGACTTTATTAAATTATATTCTTTGTATAATACAACATACATGTTAGAGCGCATTTTAAATTTATTGTTTGAACATTTTACCAGTAATCTGTACTGTAGGCAATGAAACAAAACTCATGAACCAATAATGACAAAACTGCCCAATTCAGAACTTTTCCATCATAAAAGTCTGCTTCCACACCCACACTATCTTGCACAGCATTTCGCACTTATTTTCAATTTCATTTTTTTTTTTGGGGGGGGACAACAGGTCAAAAGCCAGGGACACATTTTAAACATTGCTTGTATAATTTTGTAAAGTTGCTAGAATAAAATGTTGTGCTACCATCATGCATTTCACTTGCAGGTTTTGAACCCAGGACTCTATGCACTACATTCAGAACAACATACCACTATCCCACATCAGCAGCTGCCTGAAAAATAGGAAGACTGAAACTTAATAGCCATCATTTAGTGAATTCATTTCTCACTTCTCAACATAGCTCTTAACCTCAACACAAAAAACATGGACAAACAACAAAGCCAATAATGGGGGAAATGGAATACAAATTCAGTTCTCACTTCTCACTCACCGTATCTCTGAACTGTTAGCTCACTTCTTATCATAGCTCTAAACTCTTAGCACAAAAAAAAAAGTGTTCTTACTTCTCATCATAGCTCTCAAGTCTCAAGTGTAATGGGATGATTATGGCATATGGCCCCCAACCTCTGTTGCAGTCCAGCCTGGTACATCTCACTTGCTCTTTGACCATGCTTCCTCTTTGGACCTTGCCGCCTCCCAAAGTCATCCTCAGCCTCCACCAGGGATCATCACAGGAAATGCTGATGTCATCACCCTAACCCCAGTATAGGCATGCCCATTCTTCTGTGCCACTCCGTCAGTTTCCCAAGCCTCTAATCAAATGCAGGTCACCTGAGGCATAGTCAGCGTTTTATCCCTGTATGCTACCAGAGCAGGCAGTAATGATCCATTGTTGGCAGCAGACTGTGGGGACTTACTACTCCCTGTACATTTAAAAGTTATAGTTAACAGAGAGAGCTGTAGATCCAGAAAACAAATTGTTATAAGGAGTTATGGAGAGGGGCTTGACAGAGGCATTCAGGAGGGAAAGGGGCAGATGGGGAAAGGAAAATAAGAATGTGGAGGTAAATAGTAATTAAAATGTTAAGAGCACTTAAAAAGTGTGCTATGCAGGCTCATCCTCTCCCTTCTCTCAAAATAATGTAATGCAATGCAATTGACTGGTCAACTAGGGCAAATTGCTTGGTTATGTTTGATTAAAATAATACTAAATATAAAAAGAGGTAGCTTTCAGCTTTATATATTTTTCTACCCCTGTGAACATGTTTTGTATGCTTGTTAAAGATAAAGATCAGAAGTAAATGCAGGCTAGTTTTGCAAGTGTTCAACAGATGATAAAACAAGTTAAAAAGTCACAAAAATGACATATGGCATAGAGCAAGGGGCTGTCATTTCTGGGATATACATTATATAGTGATAATTAGAGAGCAGTCTCTAGAGGTGGTAGAGAAACAATTTGTGTGGAAGACAAAATTAATATACACCAAATTCCCTTTGCAATTTAGAGATAAATACATTCAGCTGTTAGTAAAACTTAAAACCTAAATGTCTGCTCATTTTATGCATTTACAAAGCTGCTTGAGGCAGTTTCATTTCACTACCATAACTCAGTCAGAAATGGTGGTGGCTAGGGATAGTAGGCTCTTTTTACCCTGTACTAAAGGTACAGGGTTTGAGCCTGAATACCTCTAACCACCAAGTGTATTATATGGGGGCATTTTCACACACACACACACACACACACACACACACACACACACACACAAAATCTCTCTCACCTACATTTCAGGCTCGCGCTGAATCCCCCAGCCTGCTACTGCCATTAATCCATTTGTCCCCGACGTTGTGCTGCCAAGCCTGCCATTAATCTCTCGCATTCCCGCCATATCCCCAGCCACTAGTCTCGCATAACCGCCACTGCCATATCCCTGGCCACTTTGTGCTGCCATTAGTCTCGCATCCCGCCGATAACTTAACCTCCAGCAGAAAATGATGATGCGAGCTCCTTGAGCTCAATTAAGACTGGCTGGTAGCCTGACGGTACTGACGTCATTGCGCACGTGATGATGTCAGCTCCGACAGCATGAAAATTTTAAAAAAAGAAAAGAAAAATAAATCGGAAATGAAGGGGTGCCACTTGGGAATCGTGACACCCCTTCATTTGGACCCCAAAACTCTGTAAAAACCGAGTAATTCGGAACGGTTGGGAGGTCTGATACAAACAAAGCTAGATTCAGGAGGCCTGGATCTAATCTATGCTACAGCAAACAAGGTGTACCAATTTCATAGGTTCATAGGTTCATACTAGGCTATCTGCCCTGGGGCAATTATAAGCCTAGCCCGATTCTGTATGGCTTACGCCACCCCTTGATTTGAGTATACTGTGCCCTTTTTAAGGTTTAGTTTACTGTGCCTCTGTGTAAGAAACAGTTCAAATATACAGGCACTATAAGCCTTTAACGAGAAATTCCCAGCTCAGAAGGGCAGACTCCAGCCTCTCCTCCCACAAGAGTGCAGACCACGAACCTTCTTAATGTAAAATAACTGGCCTGAAGCCCAAGTGCTTAAACCAGAACTAATACACTTTTAGAATAACAGACACTGAGCCCTCAATCAGCAGTTCCCAACTTAGAAGGATGTAAGCTACCTGTCCTGCCACCACAGTGCAGGCCACAAACCTTCCTAATGTAAAACAACTGGTCTGAAGCCCAAGTGCTTAATCCAAAGACTTAGAATGATAGCTACACTTTAATCAAGTTACTACCAAGCAGTAATAAATACAATTGAATACTTTAAAGAATGCCTGGATTAGTGCTCAAGTTATACAAACAAAGCTAGATTCAGCAGGCCTGGATCTAGTCTATGCTACAGCAAACAAGGTGTACCAATTTCAGTAAGAAGCAGTTAAAATATGCAGGCACTATAAGCCTTTAACCAGAAATTCCCAGCTCAGAAGGGCAGAGTCCAGCCTCTCCTCCCACAAGAGTGCAGACCACGAACCCTCTTAATGTAAAATAACTGGCTTGAAGCCCAAGTGCTTAATCCAGAATTAATACACTTTTAGAATAACAGACACTGAGCCCTCAATCAGCAGTTCCCAACTTAGAAGGATGTAAGCTACCTGTACTGCCACTACAGTGCAGACCACACACCTTCTTAATGTAAAACAACTGGTCTGAAGCCCAAGTGCTTAAACTAAATTGCTTAGAATGAGTTACACCAAGCAGTAATAAATACAATTGAGTACTTTTAAGATGACGCAAAAGCAAAATAAAGTAGGAAGAAACACAAATACAGTAAGAGCAGATACATTTTTTTTTTTTAAGTGGAAAGAGAGAAAGGAGTAGCATAAACTAAGCTGATTTGCCTTCTCAAATGTTCTCCGTGTACTGGTTAGAATGAGGTAATGACACTAGACTGGGAGGAGGGTCCCAGATCAAATTTACACTAGGGGCGGGCAACTGCAAAGCCACCAACTATAAAAACACTATACCAAGAGGGAGGGAGGGTGAGAAACAAACTGCAGAAATGTTTCTCACAGCTGAAAAGCAGCAGTGAGCCTTTAAATGAAAGTTTTAAACAGCTAAAGGAGCCTCTAGAAAAAAGTTTAACTGCAACAAGTTATTAGAAACAAACAACCCAACAGATGCTAAATTAAAGTGGACAATTTCCAGTTAATACCTCACACACAGTGAAACTAGCTAGAAAAATACACAATACACAAATTGCTATAAATAACAAAGAAATAAAGAACAGAATAAACAAAAAACAGGATACTTAATGTTATATATTATAGCTCCGAGTTTCCTCAGTGTCCTTCCTTCGATCAAGCTCAGTGTGAAATGGCAGAACACTCACAAATGAACTTCTTAGGTAACAGAAAGTTGAAACCTGAGACAGTTTTTAAGAAAGAAATCTCAAAAGAACCAATGAGGTGCTTAGTCTAAGCTGTAGTCCAGGTGACCTCAGTCAGCCATTGACCTCAAACAATTCTCTCTCACTGAAATGCCTAATGGCTTTGGCTAAACCAAGATGTCCCGGAATATGTTCTCAGACACACAGCCTCCACAAACACTAGGCCCAAATACAAGCCTGAATATGGAAATGCTACAGATATCCCCACTACTTAGAACAAACTGCAGAAATGTTTCTCACAGCTGAAAAGCAGCAGTGAGCCTTTAAATGAAAGTTTTAAACAGCTAAAGGAGCCTCTAGAAAAAAGAGTTTAACTGCAACAAGTTTTTAGAAACAAATAACCCAACAGATGCTTAATAAAAGTGGACAATTTCCAGTTAATACCTCACACACAGTGAAACTAGCTAGAAAAATACACAGTACACAAAGTGCTATAAATAACAAAGAAATAAAGAACAAAATAAACAAAAACAGGATACTTAATGTTATATATTATAGGTCCGAGTTTCCTCAGTGTCCTTCCTTCGATCAAGCTCAGTGTGAAATGGCAGAACACTCACAAATGAACTTCTTAGGTAACAGAAAGTTGAAACCTGAGACAGTTTTTAAGAAAGAAATCTCAAAAGAACCAATGAGGTGCTTAGTCTAAGCTGTAGTCCAGGTGACCTCAGTCAGCCAATGACCTCAAACAATTCTCTCTCACTGAAATGCCTGATGGCTTTGGCTAAACCAAGATGTCCCTGAATATGTGCTCAGACACACAGCCTACACAAACACTAGGCCCAAATACAAGCCTGAGTATGGAAATGCTACAAATATCCCCACTACTTAGAACAAACTGCAGAAATGTTTCTCACAGCTGAAAAGCAGCAGTGAGCCTTTAAATGAAAGTTTTAAACAGCTAAAGGAGCCTCTAGAAAAAAGAGTTTAACTGCAACAAGTTTTTAGACATAAACAACCCAACAGATGCTTAATAAAAGTGGACAATTTCCAGTTAATACCTCACACACAGTGAAACTAGCTAGAAAAATACACAGTACACAAAGTGTTATAAATAACAAAGAAATAAAGAACAAAATAAACAAAAAAACAGGATACTTAATGTTATATATTATAGCTCCGAGTTTCCTCAGTGTCCTTCCTTATGTCAAGCAAAGCTCCTCATTAGTCCTCTTTAAGAAAAATCTCGACAATTGGATGGGAAATAGGAAATTCACCCTGGGGATCACTTCTGTGGCATTGCTAGACAGGGGCACAGGAAAATACCTTTCTTGGGTGGTGAAAGCAAGGGAACGTTTTTGTCTAGGCTTATATAGGCCCCAGGGCCACTAGCCAAGTACCTACCTATGAACCTATAGTACTTTTGAAGTCTGTCAAAACAGCATTCAGTTTAGTCATTTAAAAGAAACCTGGATTTATTGCAGTCTTTCATCTTTCTAATAGAAGATAAACTTTCTTGCATTCTCCCTCATCTGTCAAAGAGACTTTTTGTGCATTCCAGAGGTGATTATCATTACCACAGCACTGAGCTTTCTGGTTCATTCGCACAGGCAATATCACAAGGAATTACTGCATTTTGTATAGAGGTATTTTGTTCTTATTCATACAGTAAGTGGGACAGGTACTCATTAAACTGCCACATTGCCTTTTCATAACTGTTGCAGTACCTACACAGAGAATATGACATGTATTTCAGTCCACTGCAGTGCTTCGTTACTTCTCTTTCAACAACTTGGCTTGCATTCCCTAAAGAGTTATGTCATTTGTTTTCCTAGGAAAATTCCATTGATGTAATTGGAGTAGGAACACACCTAGTGACTTGTCCATTGCAGTCCTCTCTGGGATACGTCTGTAAGGTAAGAGACCCCTGCTACATGTATATTTGACAAAGATCATATGTAAGAAACTGTGAAAGATGAGTGAATGCTGCTTTATGAGCATAGTAAAGTGCTGAATGATTGTTTTTAAATATTTGTACTGGGTTTACACCTTAGTTTTAATATCACAGTAAAAATCTGTTTTCATAAACTCTAAGTCTTTTCATCATTGGTACCAGAACTCTGTTGCCACAGATCTTTCCTGAATGAAATCATAAGCACCTTGCTATATCAGTAATTATGATCTGTACATGTATTATATCAACTCTTCAGTGCTGCATAATGCCATGTGTTCTATGAACAAGTCAGCAGCCAGTGTCAGCTCCTGTGGAATCAGAGGTTTTTCTGTTGTTTTGTGTGTGTGTGTGTGTGTGTGTGTGTGTGTGTGTGTGTGTGTGTGTGTGTGTGTGTACATGTATGTACGTAAATATGAATATATATATATATATATATATATATATATATATATATATATATATATATATATATGTACACACACACACACACACACACACACACACACTATAAATGACAGCTATACACATAACTCAGGTTACATGCACTAGCAGTAATATAGTATTATATTATGTTTGGTTGAAACAAGCTTTGTCAAGTCATGTTTGCTCAGAAATTATAATATTTCGTAACGTTAGGAGCCTTAACCTGAAAATGCACTCACTGGTGGTTCTCCTCACACTGGAAGATGCCTGTGTCTGTGCAGTCATGGAAAATTGGTTCAAGGCTGCAGAGAGCATCCCTGCCTTACCAGGCTATACCTCATTCCATACATTCTGACCCCAAAAATGAGGCTGGGAAGACTAAGGGTGGTGAAGTCTCTATTTTCATTAAAGACAAGAACACCTCCAGACTGGCATGATGCACTAGAACTACTCTAAGTGCAACTGACAACTGGCAAGACACCCATCCAAGTTATAGCCAGCAATAGAGCCCCCCTCTGTGACTCAGGACACCCACTCATTGTACTGGGACTTACTTGACTCCATCAAGGTAGCCCCTAATACCCTGATCCTTGGTGACTTCAACTACGTCACCATAGATTGGGTGAACTATTCCTTCTCTAATGCACTCATCTAAAGATTCCTTGACTTCATCAATTCTACTGCACTAGACCAACTTGTCTCATCCCCACAAGGGAGATAATATTCTAGACTTGGTTCTCACCAACATGGGTGACCACTGCACCACCCCCATAGTAAGTTCTTCCCTGTTCAGATCAGACCATTGGTCTGTCTCATTTAAAGTTTCTATCCTGTCCACTCCCTCCCACCCCAGCCGTAACCAGGCTAAAAAACTTCTCAAAAGCTGACTACAACCTTCTAAGGGAGGGTATCAGTAGCTTCACATGCAGACAACTATGCTGAGCAGTATACCAGTGCAGTATACAAGCACCTGTGCAACTGCATGGACTCAGCCATACCCAACAGAACTAAAACCTGCCCTCAAGGAAACACAAACCTATCTGGTGGACATCCTCTATCAACAGGCTTTACAACAAAAGGAAGAAACTGTTGTCCAGGGGTAAAAAGGAACACATTTCCAATTGGAAAAACTTCCTCCTTAGCCTCAACAAGCAAATTAGATCACTAGTGAAAACCTCCAAAGGCAATTATGAATCAGAACTAGCCTCCGAAACAAAGGGTAACCACAATGGCTTTTTTAGTTATGTCAGGCACCTCCATGGCAAAGCCCAGGTTTCTTCCAAATTAGTTCTTAACAGTACCATTTACACTGATCCTGTTGACTTAGCCAGATAGGTTCAGTGCAAATTTCACCCCACCTGTCCCCCCCCCCCCCGGCCCATTCGACATCCCGATAATCATCCCACACTTCAAATCTCCATAGGTCAAGTGTTAACGGCCCTATCCAAGGCAAAGAACACAGCTTCCATGGTACCTGATACTATCTCAGCCTGTATTCTGCACCATCTCCAGCTAGAACTAGACTCACCATTGAGCACTGTATTCAGTCATAGCCTAAGTACAGGCTTCATTCCAGCAGAGTGGGGAGCTGCCATTGTCATCCCCTTGCACAAAGGATGTGCCACTACTGACCCTGGAAACTATTGCCCTATGAGCTTGATACGTCTGCTCTGTAGGACAAGTAGTAGTAATACAAGGACATAGGCAGTCTCCAAGCACTTGACCTCAAACAGTTTGGATTCAAGGGCAGATCTTGCCTGTTGAACCTGGTTGACTTTTTTAAGACTGTCACCAAGGACCTGGATGAGGAAAAGTCAGTATATACAGCTTACCTTGACTTGGTCACAGCCTTTGACACAATCCCCCACTCGGGCATCATTATAAAGCTAACACAACTTGGCATAAATCCCTGTCTCATCAGGTGGGTGGCCAACTGGCTCACCGATAGGGCCCACAAGGTCAAAATAGGTGCCTCCATCTCTGTCCTGGGACCCCTACTGTTTGGCATCTACTTCTCAGAGGTCCAGCAAAGACAAAAGGCCTCTGGCTGACCAAGTATGCAGACGACTGTAAGTTGGGTGTTGTCATTGACTCCCCAAATAATGTTAACATTCTACAAGAGGATCTCACAGCAACAAATGACTGGTTCCAAAGTCATGGCCTTACGTTAAATGCAAAAAATGTATTATCATACCATTCAGCAAAAACACAGCTTCTACTGTTTACCATGTCAACAGCAACTCCCTAAGCATGCAACCTGTGGAAGACATCTGGGTACACAGGTTGACAATAATTTCACATTCGACCATCATGTAGCAGCAGTGGTCAGAAAAGCCTTTTTCTTGGTTCTTCTCATAAGTAAAGGGATTGCATCCAGAAAAAAGGAGGTTATTACCTCTCTGTACTCCTCCATCATTAGGTCAGTAATTGAGTACAATGCCCTCTTTGGTATGTACCTCTCCAAACACCTGCAGAAAAACCTCACAAAGAGAATCCATGGCCTCCAACACCTGTCCTATGTGGACAGGCTCAAATCACTATCACTGTACTCGGTATCATACAGATTGCTCAGAGGTGATCTGTGTCTCACCTGCAAGGCAATCTCACACCCTGCCGTACTAGAGATGCTCCATATCCATAAGTCTAACTCCTCATGCATTACCCAATCAAAAGGCCTAAATCTAATATGCAACATTAACAAAACCTGCTGGAGAGACAGGTTTGTCTCCCAGAGGCTGCCCCGTCTGTGGAATAGACTCCCCATTCACATCAAACAAAGTACCAGACCAGTTGTCTGTGCCCACCTCAAGTATTTGTTCCTAGGTTACTGTTATTTTCACTGTTTGATTATGATGTCTGGTAGCACTACAGTAAGCTACCTATCACTGAATATGCAGATGATTTTGCAACACTGTGTTCAGACAACAGAATGCCCAATCAGCCAACAAGCTACAAAAAAACTTTATTCAACTAGAATCTTAGCTATGCACCAACTGTCTAATATGTTAACAACTCTGAAACTAAGGCTATGCTGCTTCATAACAAGAAATGTAACAATCCTACTTCCATATCCCTACAAATGAATTGCAGTACTAACAGTCCAGGATTCCATGTACATGTCTTCAAGTTCCCTACAAATGAATTGCAGTACTAACAGTCCAGGATTCCAAGTACATGTCTTCAAGTTCCCTACAAATGAATTGCAGTACTAACAGTCCAGGATTCCAAATGAATTGCAGTACTAACAGTCCAGGATTCCAAGTACATGTCTTCAAGTTCCCTACAAATGAATTGCAGTACTAACAGTCCAGGATTCCAAGTACATGTCTTCAAGTTAGTGGCTTTCTGTTTGATAATAAACCAACCTACACAGACAGTTATTAGCAGCAATAAAAAATCCCATAGCAAATGAAATATAATCCACCAGCTAAATGATTTACCTCATTCTCCAAGAAGCCATGGCAAGGGGTACCTGATTCTCTTTTTCCTGACTTATGGCAGCTGTGCCTCTATTATTTTAACTTATTATTTTTATTCCAACTTCTGGCATTAGCAGTTTATCAATTCTGTGCAATCAGGAAGGATTACTGGATCAAAATGATGTTGACAATGTTTCTTTTTTGCAACAACTGATTTTGGATGGACCGCTTTACAGTTCTTCTCAATTAGAAATGTTTCATAGGTTTATAGGTGTTTACTAGGATAACAACCACAAGGGCCTTTTTAAGCCTAGCCATGCATCCCAAATCTCTGACAAGTTCTGATACCCTTGATAAGTGTAAGCATGGGCCTGGGTGATGAACCATTTACAGGTTACCTGTTTGTATTAGAGACATAGCTGCCAAACCTGGGACGCATTTCCGGTTTCCCATCCAATTGTCCAAGTTGCACTTGATTTGGGTTAGGGAGGAACTATGCTACACATGGATGTGTAGCCTGTTCCATAGACGGGGTAGTCTCTAGGATACATACTTATCTCTCCAGCATGTCCTAGTTATATCACAGGCAAGGTTTACATCTTTAGAATGGGTAATTCTGCTACTGTTTGTTTTGTGGATATGCAGGAGGTCCATCAGAGTGGGGTCTAACAATGGCCTGTATGCCAGGCATAGATCTCCCCCAAAAGCCTGTAAGAGACATAATACAGGGATAGGGCCTTGAGGCGGTCTGCATGGGACATATTACTTATGCCCTGTATTCTTTTAGTGAGGAACCTCTGTGGATATTCCAGTAGCTGGATGTGCCTGGTTAGGTACATACCAAAGAGGACATTGTATTCAACGAAAGATCTGATGAAATGCCAAATACAGTGAAACAATGACTTCCTTGGACTTAGATGCCATACCTTTGTTTGTAAGTTGCGCAACATAGAATGATTTCCTCACCACTGTAGACACTTGATGATCGAAGGCTAGATTACTTTCTATGTATGTCCCTAAGTTCCCGACTACTGTGTCAGCTCTAAGGGGTGTGTTGTCAATATGATAGTTACCAGGGATGGATGACTTCCCAAAGGATACTGTTATGCATTTCTTGGCATTTAGTTTTAGTCCATGGCTCTGACACCAGTTATTTGTCTGTGTCAGCCTCTCCTGGAGAACATATGTGTCAGTGTGAGATTCCATGGCAGCTCCTAATTTGCAATCATCTGCAGATTTAGTCAGCTAGAGACCACTGACATTGGCCCTTGACTTCTGAGAAGTAAATGCCAAAAAGGAGTGGTCCAAGGACTGATCCCTGAGGGACTCCACTTGTGACTGGCCTCTTTGTAGAGGTGAACTCCCCAATTCTAACTTCCTGGCTCCTGTCTGTGAGCCAGTTGGCTATCCACTGGGTGACATACGGGTTTGTACCTAACATCTTGAGTTTGTCAACAATGCCCGAGTGGGGTGTTGTGTCAGATGCCTTGGCCAGGTCAAGGTAGGCAGTGTGAATGATTTTGCCCTCATCCATTGCTTTGGTGACCTTCCCAAAGAAGTACACCAGGTTGTGTAGGCATGATCTGCCCTTGACTAAAACCAAAGTGGGTTGGGTCCAGTGTCTGGAGGTTTACAATATTTCTGTTGATCATCTGTATTATAATTCTTTACATGGCTTTACATAAAAGACTAGTGAGACTTATGGGTCTGTAGTTTCTAGGGTCTGTAGATGGCCCACCTTTGTGCAAAGAGATGACTGTTGCCTTTCTCCATTCATGAGGCACGAAGCCTGTATGGAGGCTGCAGTTAAATTCCAGGGGCCCTGATATGTCATGTTTCATGCTATTTAGAATTGATCCTGGGATATTGTCTGGGCACGTTGATGCAGTGTTCTTGGTCTTAGAGAGAGCATCAAGGACCCGTTCTCCAGTAATAGTAGAGGGAGTTATATTTGATGATATTTCCTGAGGGAAGGTTGGGGGGAGGATTAAAGTTGGAGCTGAATTTATCAGCCAGGAGGTTTGGTATATCTTCTGGCTCAGTATAGATGGCTCCATTTACAGTGAGCTCTGCACACAATTTTGAGGTTGCGGACATAGCTAAAGAATGCGTTGTTGTTGTCCTTGGCCTGGGAGGCCAAACTTACCTCAAATGTGGTTTTGGTAGACCTTATTTGTCGTCTAAGTTAGTTGTTTAGTTTGAGGAGAGTGCTTTTATCCTTCTTGTTGCTGCACCTCCTAATTATTGACAATGGTTCTTTTTTGCAACAACTGATTTTGGATGGAACACTTTGCAGTTTTTCTCAATTACTGTGGAACCCTACTACTGCACATGTACAGTGTGCATCTGGCAATGATTACGCCAGGGTGGTAAGGGCAACAGCCCATCATAAGTATGCTGATTCTAAGATTGGGTCGTCACTTAGTGAGAATGTTTCATTTGGAAGTTCAGATTCTGGAGATTCAGATACTTTTGATGGACTGCTTAGTAAATTTCAAGACAAAATGTGTAAGTACAAGGCATTGATGATTGATAACAGTTTTCTCAAGGGGTGTATAACAGGTAACCGGGTACCATGAGGTCTTAGGTTTTTAAATATGTGACTAAAGGAAGTGTTTACAGAGAATCAATAGACATTTTTAACAATTGTGGGATTGAGTTGATGAAAGCAAATGTAAAGAACTATTGATAACAACTGCAGGAAATACAAAATACTCTGAATAGTGTGTTAGTAGGTTATCATCACAGTTTGCAACTATGCATTCATGTCAAACTTTTGTTTTTAACTCATTCATTCTGTAAAAGCTTAGAATGCCTTAAGACCAATTGTGCTTCTTGAGCTACATTCCAGTTCATATTTCTGAATTCATACTTGAAACATATGTTCATAATACTTGGACCATAATAGACACAGAAAATGTATAGATTTGAAAATTGTTCATCACACAAAGTTCATCACAATGGTATAAGTGTTGACACTGAATCTGTAAATTGTGATTCTCTAACTGGCAATAACTACAAATGTTATATATATGTTTGCATATTTCATGAAATAAGTGACAGCATTTAGATAACTATATTCTGTTCATGCCTACTTTCTATGGATGAATTGTTTGCTAAGATATTAGTTTCAAAATGAGCCCACAGCCACCAGCATTGTGCCATGTAATCTTACTGAGATATTCACAAGAATATGAAAATACAGTTCTCATAGTATTTTTTTTAATTTGTATTCTTATTTATACTTTGTTGACCAGATTAGTTCCACTAGGTTTGAATCATCTTTTCAGGGGAAATCCAAGGTGTTGTTGATACTATTTAGGGCAAATTCAGCCAGGGCATTTGGGAACTTCCCCTACAATCAGTTACAATCTGTACTCAGGGAAATGCTAGCTGTGAGTAAGTACACAATCTCATTCCTTGCACAGTGGCATCTGGGAGGACAGTATGAGAGATGGAGGATTCAGCGAAGGGAGTGGAAGTGAATTCCAGTTCAAAGGAAGATGTTACAGTAAAGATATGGAACTACTGTTTCAGCAGCAGTTTTTTGTTAAAACAGAGGAGTTGAGCAGAGAGGAGTGTATAGTTACAACCCTCCATTTGGAGGGGTTGCAGGATGATTTATTGAAAGATTTAATTAATCAAAGTGAGCCAAAGAATGAAATGTCATGGGTGGATAATATTGACAAAATATAGGAGGAGGATACAAAAATAAGGTTAGAAGAAGCTAGTGTAAAAATGAAGAGAACATAAGTGGAACCAGTGGTGATGACACAAGATGGGCAGAAGGAAAAGAAAAAAGAGAACATGCCAAAAAGAAAGTTTGTGGTAAGGTTGCAAAGTAAAAAGAGCCAGGAATTAAACATAAACGAGGTACGAGACAATTTAATACTACCCATGGAAGTGAAAACACGAGGTAAGAGCTTTTATTTTGATTAAGAAAGAGAAATTCTGTGACATTTATTTTGAAACTGTACAATGTATGGAATAATTTCTATGTGAATATGAAAAAAGACAGAATAATAATACATGACAATTGGTGAAAATTTCACTCCCATATCCCCTCCTAACTTCCTAACTTGCAACAAACGCTTGCACAAAATCCCCTCCACCTTACATATATGAAGAATAGGTCCTCAAAGCCCTGTCCAAGGCAAAGAACAGAGCCTCTATGGGACTAGATGACATCCCAGGCTGTCTTCTAAACAGGTTAAAACATGAGCTAGCATCACCACTAAGTACCCTTTTCAATCATAGTCTACCCACAAGCTTTGCTCCTGCAGAATGGAGAACAGCTACAGTTATTCCCCTCCACAAAGGTTGCCTAGCAACAGACCCAGGGAATTACAGACCCATAAACCTGACAAGCTTAATTTCTAAGGCCATGGAACATATCATTATGGACCTCATAAATAAAGTCATAGGTGACCTCCAAACCTACCCAATTCAGCTTTGTGAAGGGCAGATCCTGCCTGTTAAATCTGGTGGATTTCTTTGAAAGTGTGACCAAGGCCATTGATGAGGACATATCTGTGCACACAGCATAATGCGAGTTGGCAAAGGCTTTCGACACAATCCTACATTCAGGCACTTAGCAAACTGAATGTAAACTCCTTTATTGTAAGATGGGTTGCCAACTGGCTCACAAACTGGACACACACTGTCAAAGTGGGTGACTCCACATCAACTAGCAGACCTGTTACCAGTGGGGTGTCACAGGGGTCAGTGCTGGGCCCCCTACTGTTTGGTATATACTTCTCAGAAGTTCAGGTCAAAACTAAAGGGTTGTGGCTGATCAAGTTTGCAGACAATTGCAAACTAGGTACAATCATTGAATCCCCAGATGATGTCAGTGTGCTCCAGGAGGGTCTCACACAGGCCAACGACTGGTGTATTAGTCACAGTCTCAAACTGAATGCAAAGAAATACATCAGCATTCCCTTCGGCACAAACAATGTCCTTTCATGCTATCAAATCAACACCAATACCCTAAGCACCCCTGAAGTGGTAAGGGACCTAGGATCACAGGTTGACCACAACCTTAACTTCGACCACCACATGTCTACTGTTGTAAGGAAAGCTTTCCACATAGCTCACTTGATTAGTAAAGGCATCATCTTAAGAGGAAAAGAGGTTATAACCCCCTATACTCTGCACTTATCTGGCCCATAATTGAGTATAACACCTCATTAAGTATGTACCATACTAAGCATCTACAGCAGTTAGAGAGACCTCAGAGGTTTCTAACTAAGAAGATTAAGAGCCTCCAGCATGTGCCTTGCATGGACCAACTAAAGTCACTGTCACTATAATCCATATTATATATACTTCTTAGAGGAGACTTATGCCTGGCCTACAGAGCAACCCAAGACCCAAATCTAATGAACTTACTGCATATCTGTAAATCAAATGGGTCTAGAGCTACCCATTCCAGAGACTTAAATATGGCCTGTGACTTAAATAGGACTTGCTGGAGGGACAGATTTATCTCCCAGCAACTGCCACATCTTTGGAGCAGGCTACCAATATATGTGAAACAGAGCACATTTATGACACTGTTCAAGAGGAACCTGGATGAGTGGATGGGGCACTGTAAATTCTTACTAGGGATAGTGCCTGCAACCATCTTGGACATGGGCAGTCATCATTAAGTGCAATTGTGGGTATTCATAGGTTCATACTAGGCTAACTGCCCTTGCAAGCCATTTTAAGCCTAGCCAATTGTCCCCTGTGAGATTCAAACCCTGTACCTTGTGTTTGTAAGGCAAACACCTTAACCATTAGGCCACCATCCCAACCCCGTATTGTATTGTATTAACATTCTAAAATGTTATTGTTTATAGTATTGATTAGTACTTCTATGGTATTACATTGGGTTGAAACGGCTAGGCTTAAAATGACTTGTGAGTCAATAGCTTAGTAATCTCCTATGATCCTATGTAATGAATATGTAATTAAAGCATTGTTTCAACAGACTAAAAAGAAAATCCATGTGAAGTTTCAAACAGAGGTCGAAAGAGAGACTTTAAAAGAACATTTAAAAATGTTTATAAATTATTTACAGTAATGGTTTGTGGACTGGGGATGTGATTGTAATGCCATCTTAAAAATGGAAATGGAACAAAACCATGCAAATTCCAAGTGTTGCAAATGTTGAAGGCAACAAAGGTATTATATAACATTGGAGCAATCAAAAACATATTTTTTTGTGGAAAGAAAAATATTTAATTAGTAACTGTGACAAAAATAAATATTACATATGTGGTAAAATAGGACATTAAGCAAAGAAATGTGAAATTGAATAAACTGAATATTATAAATGTAAAAAAATGAACATAAAGGAGAATGAACAAAGTGTTGTAAGTCAGAGCAATGATAAAGAACAATGTGAAAATGAAGAGTTAGAAACAGATGAAGTTTTAGTAGAAAAAAGGGAGATAGTTAAAAAAAGTTGAAGAACAAGAATTAGGATAGAATCAGAAACCACTATGAAAAAGATATAAGTTGGAAAGTAGTAAGAGGGGAAAATTCCATTGGTAAAAGAGTAAAAAATAGAAGAAAAAGAAGAAAGGAAATGGGTAACATATATACAGTTAAAGAAAGCATTATAAGAGGAATATGATATTCTTTAAATTAATGAACAGAGAAAGGAATAATTTAAGGATTTTTTTCAATTAATGTTAACAGTATAAAGAATATAACAAGAAGGATAAGCATTTTAGAATGTTGCAACAATTGTGATGTTGATATTACTATTTTAGAAGATGTAAGATTTCTGACATATGAAAAAGACTGCTAATACAAAACATGTAAGATGGAAATAATATGAAACACAGGGAATGAAAAGTGTTCAAGAATAGCAAAATTATACAGAATAGTAAAGATTTTAGATATTTAGTAAAAATGGGAAAGTTGTCAATTATATATTTCAGATAACAAGAAAAAGTTTATAGAATCATAGCTATTTGTGTTTATGTGACATGTAAAGAAAGAGAGAATTTATTTCAAAAGATGTTAGATTATGTTATTGTAAACATGCATATTATAATTACAAGGGATTTTAACTGTGATTTAAGGGGAATAAAAAGAAAAGAGGAAGGGAAGTAAAAAATTATTGAAGTAATGAAATGTGGAAAACTGGTTATATAGAACAAAAAAACATGGCCATCTTGAAGGGGTGCTTTAAACACTGACATTGAATTATTTATACTTTTAGAAGATATATATATAATGGAAGAAGAAACTATTATAGCAGGCAATATGAATGGAAATATATCATAATAAAGAATACATAAAAATAGGAAAGGCTACAAAAAGAATACACGAAAAGTATTGGAATGAAAAAGGAAGTAATTCAACTATAGAAGGATCATATTACTGTGAAAGTGTTTTACAATTGTTGGTCTGAATGGTGGATCATGTTTAAAAGAAAATATAAGAATAATTATTTTCATTGGCAAAAAAGTAAGAAAGAAAGAAAAACAGGAATATGCTGAAACATATAGAGTTGTGTTGGAGAAGTTAGAGAATAATAGAGAATATTATGAAGGAGAGAAAGAAATGTACAACAGAAATCAAGATAAAAATCAAAGAACTGTTATATAAACAAAGATATCTTTTACAGGAAAAAAGGAAGAGTTATCACCATGTTTAAGTAAGATAATGAAGGAGGATAGTAGTGTGATGAGAGAATTAAAAGACAGCTTAAAGAAAAATCAACAAATTATGAAAACTGTTATACATTATGTGGGAGAAATATTTAGTAAGAAAAAAGTGTAAGGATATGGGAATTAAATGATTTTCTGATTGAATTAACAGAGAATGTGAAAAGGAGATTACATTACATGAACTAGAAAAAAGTTTTTAAACAGTTAAGTGTAGAATCTGAAGCTTATTCAGATGGAAATGGATTTGAAATGTAAAAATCTAGAAGAATGTCAGAAAAGATACTTATGTGTGTTTGATGAATGGTTAAATTAAGGTTTGTTAATCATAAAGGACTGAGTAGTGCAATATTAAAATTTATATTTAAAAAGGAGAAAAAGAAGTAAAAAAATGGAGACTAATAGGGCTAAACAATATAGACTATAAGATATTTATGAAAATAATATAGAAAAGATTTGAGAATAAAATGCAATGCATAATGGAGGACAACATATATGGTATGAAAGGAAAAGGATGTCAAGAGTTATTAATAACAGTGAGACAAATAGATGATATTGTAAACAGGAAAGAAGATATAAAACTCATGGTAGGTGATATTAACAAAGCATTTGATTCAATACAACATGATATGCTGTGGGATATAATGGATAGTAGCAATAAAATTAGGCAAGTGTTTAAGATAAGAGTATTAGTAAATGGTTGGTTACTGTATGTAGAGGAATAGACATGAATGATAGTATAAGGCAAGGATTGCCTTATGTGCAATATTTTATTTGCTTTAGTTATGAATGCAGCAGTCATGGAAATTAATCAGAAAATGAAGAATGCAAAGTTTATAATTCATATGAATATTGAAATTCCAGTTATGATGTCATACGTACATGATATTATTATAATTACCAAAAGCAGAGGATGGATGAGAGAAGTTATAATTGGTTTGGTTTATTGTTTAATGGAAATAGGTATGACCTCAAATAAAGAGTACAAGAATGGGACATATAAAATGGTAGATATACAATTCTGCATGAAAGAAATATCTGTTTTAGGGATACATTTTGATAAAGAAAGAAATAGAAAAGGATGTGTTATAATATTAAAGGATTTAAAGATAGTTTTACTGTATGGAAAATGTATAGATTAGTTTATAAGAAAAAAGTGAGTTTGATTAACTTGTTATTAACAGGTAAGGTAGCATATTTATCAAATGTTGTTGTGATTCCTAGAATGTATGAGAAGATTTTGTTAGAAATAATATTCTCCTTTACTGGGGATCTAGATTAATCCCTGTTAAAAGAGGTGTATTGTACATGAACAAACAAGGAAGAGGATTATGATTGTTCAGTCCAAAGATAGGTGCTGCATCACTAACTTTATAGAACATTTTGAAATGTTTAAATGAAAAAAATGTGAATTTAATAATTTAAATGAAGTATGAGGAATTCTTGGAAACAATATGAAGTAACAGAAGATTAAAATGTTCTGATGAAGAAGTAGAGAATTAGCAACAAAAGATAAATGTATGGAAAATAAAGAGTGATGAAGTGGCAGAAAACAGAAAAACGGTGCAGAAATATTATGAGAAAATATTATTGTGTTAACCCATGGGAGAATAATACATAAGAAAAGATCAAAGCAGTCAAAGAAAGAAATATATGTTGTAGTCATTATGTTGAGTGTCAGGATTTTTTATGGAGAATGGAAATAAAGAAATTGCTGGTAAAAGCAATTATGCCTTACCAAAAGAAAAGTGAAGCAGTATATTTTTATTGTATTGAAGAAACAACAGAATATGTTTTCTAAAATATGAGAGAGTTAAAAAAATGAGGAATAAATTATGTACAGAATTTTTTTGGGAAATTTTAAGAAAAATGACCGTATAAATATGGATATGATTGTGTATTGTTATTGTGAGAATATAAGAAAAAATAAAATTAGATATGGATAAAAAAGTGTTTTATATAGCATGGGTATTATGGAATGAAAGTATTAATTAAATTATGTTTAATGGGAACTGGATATTTTTATTAGTATTAAAAAAGATTAGATTGTGGTTATGGAAAAAGGAATGGGGATATAAGTAAACAGTTGTATAAATCTGTAAACAAATATATATTTTTATATATATATATATATATATATATATATATATATATAGGTCTATGTCAGATTATCAAGTTTTCAGAAACTCAAAATTCCTATGGTTGGGACCAAATGATCAAGTTTCAGAAAATTTGAACATCAAAAAATACACAAATCCACAAAAATCTACATGCACACCCCACACGCCCTGCAAGTTATATATACCAACTCCGAGATCGCACTACAGTGAGTATGAGGGCATTTTTCCCGATCTCTGTTCAAAAGCTTCAGTTTTTCAAAAACATTATCATATGGTCTTGACCATATGAATAAATTAGGTCAACTGATAGGGACCCATATATAAATATATATATATATATATATATATATATATATATATATATATATATATATATATATATATATACACACACACACACACACACACACACACACACACACACACACACACACACACACACACACACACTCACACACAGACATATGTATGTGTGTGCATGTGTACATAATATAAAAGATGTAAATAAAAAAATGACCCTTACTCTTACTGATATGTGCCATAGAATCTTTTACATCTACCTGATCTACTACCAACTGAAGCAGATGGGGCCTCCATTTAATGTCTTATCCAAAGGACAACACACTCAGGAGTGCAGTGCTGCCCTCATGCTACACTGCAGTGTCAACAATCAATCTACCTGGTGTGGGAATATAACCCATAGCTATCCATACCAAAGGTGAGTGTGCTACCTGTTGCTTCACTGACATTGCTATGACAAGCAGATTGCTGTAGCTCTACAACTATATTATGCAGAGTTCATGGGTCAATAAACAGTTCGATCACACTGATTTCATTGATCATGTTGCCATGTTCCTTTCCATGGATATGGACCAAATTATGAATAATATCATAATTTTCTAACAAATAAACAAAACATTATATCTCTGCATGTATGCTAGGCAGAAATGCTGCATGAGATCCAATTTGTCTGAACTATTGCAGGCTTCAGAATGCGATACCTCATCCATAATATTGCCATTCTCCATTACAGATATGGAACTATAATATTCCTATCTGAAACACAAACAAACCATTATATCTCTGTAGATATGCCAAACGGGTCATGTGTTGGGCTGAAACTGATTAGTCTAATGCCGGCTTCAAAATGATACCTTACACATAATGCAGACATGTTCCCTTATTTTCATTTCTCCAAATGTTTTGGGTTTCTAATACCATGACAGGAGTGATGCCCATTCCTAAGTCAGAGCATGATTTTAGTTCATAAAATTAGTATTGCTTCAGTCTTTGATAGTTGTCAAGAGTGTTCTCCTCAGAAGCCATAGTGTATCCAGAATTGCCCCCTTCTTCAGTTCCACACAGTTTCATGCACTGGTAGCATATGTAAGTATGACTGTAAATTCTTTTTTATAAGTCTTGTTGCACAAACTCCTACTGGAACTGTCTGGCTATCTATCTTCCACATTGCTCTCATTTTTGTTTGCAAATCCTAGTATTTTATGTCATTGCATCTCTCCATAAATAAGACACTATAAACAGTGGATGAGAAATTTCAATAATTAATGCTACTTTTTTTCTGTTTTTCCTTGAACCTTTGTATCTGGGTATATTTTTTAAACTGTTGGTATTGGATTATCTCATGTGATATAAACTTCATCATTGTCAGTAATGCTTTGTAGTTCAGTGCTTTCCAGCTACTTCTATATTGTAGTGTTTGTGCAATCTCCACATTATTGTGCCAGTTAGTATGCAGACATTCACCCATAAGTATATTATGCCCAAAAATGAGATGTGCAACTTTTTCCAGTTCTGTTTTGCAGAACTTGTATTTATCTATTTCTCCCACATTTTCTATAGACTTTGTAAACCAATGTGTACATAGTCCACTATCTTGAGCCACCATTATCAACCTTTGACCTTTTGCTTTCAGTTTATCTCTCCTGAACCATTTCTCTGTCAAATATTGGTCAAATTAGGTTTTCTTTACATTCTCTGTTTTGTCTTTTGGCATTTTCAGTTGCTGTCTGATTAATGTCTACTACTGGTTTGATTTCCATTCCTGCTTTCCTCCCACGTACTTCTGCTAAACTAAGGAAATATATCATCTTATACTTCTCTTCATGGTTTAACACTTTTCACTCTGTTTGGACCTGGTGAGGTCAGCAAATATATATGATGTGCTATGATTACAGACCTATACATGTAATCAGTTCTGAGGAGCCCCCCTCCCTCAGAGTGACAGATGTATGCTGTTGGTGTACACTGTTTTTTTTTTCTATTTCATTTGCTAAGCGTAAAGTATTTTTGTGGTCCATCTGAATCAGTGGTGTTTGGGGCCATTCAGTCACACCAAAGCTGTAAGTTAGAACAGAAAGGGCAAATTGATTTATGGCATGGACTTTATTCCTAGATGTGTAGACAGTTTCCAATATTAGCCTTAGTCTTCTGAAGTGTTCCTTACTGAGCGTTGTTCTCATTTGTTCATGTTTTGTTGCCAACCCTTTATCTATTCACAAATATTTATATATTCCTTCCTACTCAAGTTCCTTTATATTGCTTTCATGTCCCAGGTTGAAGTTTTGTTTTGCTTTTGCACATTTATCAAGACTAAATGTCATTCTTTTAACCATTTGTAGCTGTACATTCAGATCCTCAACTGATGAGCTGTACAATTTTAAATAATCCACAAACAGTGAATAAGATAATAGGGGGAATCTCACAGAGCAAAAAAGGGGCACAATTGCAGAGTGCTAAAGAGAAAATAAGGGATTGTCTTCATAATATGCGTGAGTTTAGAAAGAGTGCTGTTAAGCAACTGTTTTCTGATAATAACTCCAGAGCACAACGGCCCAGGCACCAGAAAGGAGAATGGATTTTTGCTAAGCTTAGGGAGCCTATAACAAGGAAAATAACCACAGGTCCTGTAGAGGTATTAGAAATATTTCAGAAATGTTATGAAAAGTCTGTATAAAGCAGAGAAATTTGGAAATCAAGAAAAGTACAAAAATAGAAATGTTTATGGAAGAATTCAATATACCAAAGATCGAGGTAGATGAGGTTCATTTACTAACAGTTAGGATAGAAGGCGATGAAATAAAAATGGTGATGTATAACCAATCTACAGGAAAGACACCAGAAAAAGATGGTATTCCTGTGGAAGTTTGGAAGCTAGGAGGGAAGAAAGTGATAAAGATCTGGAAGATTTTGTTTAACGGTATTTTCAAAGAAGAAGCACCAGCTTCCTGGAAGAAAGAGGCAGCAGCTGTAATACTTAAGGATTGTAATGACCCATCAGATCCAGCTTCATATAGGAAGATGTTGATTCTAAACCATGATTATACAGTGTTTATGTCTATACTGGCTAAAAGAATGGCAAAGTTGATGCCAAAATTGATAGATGTGGATCAAAGTGGTTTTGTGGAGGGGAGGCAAACATTTAACAACATTAGTAGAACAATGATGATCCAGACAGAAGCAGAATGTAAAAGAATACCACTGCTGTTGGTGGGTCTTGATGCAGAGAAAGTATTTGACAGAGTAAGATGGGGTTTTCATGAGTAGAGCAATGAAAACATTTGCATTCCCTGATAAAATTATAAGGTTGATTAGGAGGATATATTGTTATTTGCATTATATTTAGAACTATTGGCAAATAAAATAAGGGACTCAGAAATTCAAGGATATAATTGGTATGGTAATCAAGAAAAGCTGGCTTTATTTGCAGATGATATTATTTTATACTTGCTAAAACCAGAAAATGATATTTCAGTGTTGTGGGACATTTTGAGACAGTTTCAAGTCTTTTCAGGATACAAAATTCATATTTATGGGACATGATAAAATTAAGCAGTTAGGAGTATGGCTTAAAAAGGATTCTGTTATGGCAGCAAAGGATATATGGGAAGAGACTAAACAAAAGATTAAACAAAAACTGAGAAATTGGAAGCTCTGTTTTATGAATGTGGATTGCAAGATACAAGCAGAGAAAATGTTATAGTCCCTTTAGTTTTATACATAGGTCAGGCATACTTTTATCAACCAAAGAAGAAGTTGTTGATAGCAATTAATAAAGAGTTGAAGGATATTATCTGAGGGAGGATGAGGGCAAGAGTCAAGTAGGATAAGTTGATACTTCCAAAAGAGCAAAGTAGCTTGAGATTACCCAATTTGAAGTGGTATTTCAGAGCTACACAGTTAAAGCTCTTATACATAACACAACCAGAAAAGTATAATTCAAAGTGGAAAGGGATGATGATGATGAAACAGGGGAAGGTCAAGAAAAAAGGAGAGAATGGGATTTTGGATGCAGATCCTTAAGGAGAATAACAATAGCCCTACAGAATATTGTATTCATGAAGTAGAAGAAAGTCTTCTAAGATCTAAGCAAAAGGGTCTACTTCAGATGATTGAAGATTTAAAACATCAAACATCATATGGTCGAAGACCAGACGATCAAAGTTTTAAATCATTGAACATTCTGAATGGAGATTGCTGTACAGTGCGGAATAGGAAATTTACCATTTTCCTTACTGTAGTGCGATCTCAGAGTTGGTATATTTAAGTAGCAAGGGGTACAGGGGAAAAACGTAAAAGAAGACTTTTTTGGTTTTAGATTTTTTTTTAATTTGATGTTCCATGTTTTAAAACTTCAGTCATCTGGTCTTCGACCATTTGATGTTTGATATTTTAAAAGTTTGATCATCTGAAGTATTCCCAAGCCAACACAGGAATGGAGAAAGTGGATTCTGCCAATAGAGATGACTGCAGTTAGAGCTACACAGAATAGGCAAGAGGGGGGCTGGGATTTACTGGCGAAAACTGGCATTAGAGCCAAGGTATTGGGAGCAAATAAGTAGAGAGGGAATATTTTAGAATGGGAACAGACTAAGAATTCATTTAAACTGCATGCTAGAGATTGCCTTCTCTATCAAGGATTGATATCAGAGCATAAGCAAAGAAAAAGAATCAGGGGACCCTAGGTAAAAGACCAGTACTGGTAGAGTTTTTTTTAGAATCTTGAACAGAAGTTGCTTTTAGAAAGGGATAATTAGTAGAGAACTGTGCATTCCCACATATGTAGTCGATGATTCGAGTAGAGATCGTGCTATGGTGGGAATTGGGAAATTACCCTTTTCCCCACTGTAGTGCGATCTCAGAGTTGGAATATATAATTTGCAGGGGTGCTTGGCCCCCTGCAGGGAATGTGATCTTTTCACTACATGCACTTCAACATTCTTAACTCATTAGTATGCAGGAAGTAGGTTTGCAAATTCGATTATATGAATTTTTTTTTGTGTGTCATTCGAACGTTTTGTAGTAAACCCTCTGAAGTAATTATGTACTACTAAGTTTAAGATAGATTCCCAAGCTTTGTTTCCTAGAACTGAAAAGCTGTGGTTGCCACTTTTCAGTTTAAGTGGCATTGTTAAGAAGAGAGAGTATGTCTGGATGATGTTTAATGTCTAAGATTGTAGTGGCTTTCTTTAATGGTTACTTTACCTGCTATGAATGTAAAGGAGATTGCTTTTTTCTTTAGGTTTGTATATTAATGTTCCCAGAAGAAGGCCAAATCTTTGCTTGCTTGGGAGACTAGCAGCCTTTTTCAGGATTGAGCTATGTTTATTTCTGGGTAGTAGAATGATAACATGTCAATTCTGATATGAAATACTTTTAAATAAAACTAAATTCTTTGGTGATGCAGAGGCAAGAATGGTAGGAACTGCTGAACTTGCAGAATATCCTTACCAGTGGCCTCCTTTTCATCTACTGATACGAAGCGTGACAATTTCCAGTACTGAACGGGTAGAAGCAGAATGCTGGATGTGATTTGCTCAGTATGGTGCATGAAAGTTGTGTGCTATTGAGACATAAGCCTAGATATGTAGCTCACTGAAGAATATAACAACTTTTTGTATACTTCCAGTTAACTCCTATAACTCATTATGGCATCCACAAATTTTGGGAGGCTAACTCCCGTAACTAAGAGTCTTACCTTTTAATTAGAGGCAGTATTAGTAAGTAACAAAATAATCCTAAGATTGTTTTTTTTTTTTTTTTTTTTTGACATAGGCAAATTTACATTTATGTAATAGAAAACAAGCCATATTAACATTTATGTAATAGAAAACAAGCCATATTAACATGTTCACAGTTACTAACATTATACATCACATATATTTTTCTGTACAATTTAATCAATCCAACATTATATAAGTTAGTCAGTTCCTGCCTTCCCTTAAACCACATTCCTCCAAAATATTTTTCTATATGTATTGTTCCCACAAATGTGTTTCTATGTAGTTTGCTCCTACCCTTTTCTAAAGATCCCACTTCCAATTCTTTTATCTCTGTTGCAAAAATTCACTACTTCAGATACAGTTGGTTTAGACTTTATTTCCATTTCTTGTAATTGCTTTTTTTGGCAATCACCAGAATTAAAGTTAATGAGGTCCTATTATATCTAAGCAATTCAGATCCTGTATGCCAACTAAAAAATAAATAAATAAATAATTTCCTTAGTTCCACCCATTTGCTCTCCCACTATTTCTGACAGAGTACTCTGTAGGGACTTTTTAAAGTCTGCCAACTCATTATACTTCCAAAACATATGTTGCCAGTTACCTCCTCCTTCTGTATCACACCTACGACTTTTGCCATCTACCTGAGTCTGCTTGGGATATAAAAATATCTATGCAAACACTTCCAAGCAAAAATCCTAGATCTTCTAGACTTTGTTGTATATTTGGGAGCCATACATATGTCCTCCCGTTATTTCTTTGCGAAATGTCTATCCAGTCTATTTTCTCACTCTTTTTCTGATCTCCTCTGATTGATTCCTATAGTTATCATTCAATATTTTATATGCTGTACTAATTATCCCTTTTTAACAGCAGCTTCTGATCTGGATTCAACTAAAACCTCTACCAGCATTCCATTTAGGATTCCAATAGCCCTTTCTCTTTGCCTATACAGTGATATCAATCCCTCACAGGGAAGGTAGTCTCTAGCCTGCAGTCCAAATGTCTTCTTGGACTCATCATTTTTCATTATTTGCTTGCAATACCTTAGTTCCTTTGCCAATTTCCTCCAATAAATTCCAGTCTCCTCTTGCCTATTCTCAGTAACCCTAATTGCAGTCATTCCTATTGGTAGAATCTCCTTTCTCCATTCCCAGGTTGGCTTAGTTCTTAAACTACTTTCTGCTACTTTATAAATATAATATTCTGTATGACTGCTGTTTTTCTTCTTGAGGATCTGCATCCAGAATCCCACTCTGTCATTATTTCCCCCAGATTCATCATCATCCCTTTCCACTTTTAATTGTAGCTTTTTGCTTTTGGTGTGTATAACAACCTTAACTGTGTACCTCTAGAATATCCCTACAAATCAAGTAATTCTAAACCACCTTGTTCTATCAGAGAGATAAACTTATCTCACTTGACTCCTGCCCTCTTCCCCTCCCAGATAAAATCTTAAAATGACTTTAAGATTGTTAATCTAATGTAGTGGAAATATGAATCACAGTTTAATACTTGTTATTCATATTTTTGTATTTACATTCACACAGTTTCAAAATTGAGAGAGCTATGTGTCATTGAGGACATGATGCAAAACATCATGGTATGATACAGAAAATATGCTATCAATTTCCCAGAGCTGTAGCTAGCTCATTTGGTGCCCTAGGCAATTCCCCTGACTGGCACACTGTCAACCAAAGCTTGAGGAGGAAAAGTAACTGTGTACCTCTAGAATATCCCTACAAATCAGGTAATTCTAAACCACCTTGTTCTATCAGAGAGATAAATTTATCCCAGATAAAATCCTTAAAATGACAAAGTACCATTGAAAACACTTCTTAAGGCAAGACTGTATAAATAAATATGTTATATATTTTTTATTTTTTATATTTGTGATTTTTTACTTTTAACTCATTTGCATTTTTATTGTATTGTTAAAAGATGTCTTTAATTGAAAGTAATTTACTAGTGGTCATTTTCATTTGGCTGCAGTATATAAATGTCTTGGCTGTGTTGTTAAGATGTAACATCTGAAGAAGCAGTATTTTTTACTGTGAAAGCGCTAACGCTTAATAAATGTTGGATTGTTGCTTTTATTATTTTTAAGGTTTATGGTGTTTGGTTTGAGACAGTAACCATTTTTTTTTTATTTGACTCACTCTTATGGACTATTTAAGTACTTTTGTTTTGAAGAGTGAGGCATTTACCATCCTTGCGACATTCTTTGTATGTAGTATCAACTTTCTTTCATGAAGCTGTAATATTTTCCTGACTTCATAAATGAAGGCTGATTCTGCATTGATGAATCAACGGTACCTGACAATCATACCTCCAAATAGCTTATGCTTGAAACAGCCACCCCCTTTGCTCCACCCTAGTTACGGTACTGCAGAGTTTTCTGTACTGGAGGTATTTCTCTTTGTTTGCCATAATTATGAAGATATGTAATATTTCCATATGTACTTAATATTTCCAAAACCAAGTGACTTACAAACAGTTACACAACATCAAGAGAAACCTTAGATGATGATGAAGAAATCTGTTGAGGGGTACTTTGTGCTATTTATATCGCTATTTTTAGAATTAAACACCATGTTCATCTTTGTGTAAATACCTCAATAAGAAGGTACTCAGAGAGGAATTCCTTGATGTTATGTGAAAGATCATATCTAGCTATAAAGAGTTTTGGTAATATGATTATGGGCTCTATAGTTCACAAGCTATGCCAATATGTGTGTGAAACTTTAAAGAACAGTATCATTCTGTGCATGTGTGCATTTTAGTATATTATAATATTGATACAGATACTGTGAATGCACGGTTATCATTGAAAAGAAGACTTTTTACTGATAGTACTGTTATTTCTACCTTCTTAATGGCTTTTTTTGCTCAGAAAATATTCACATTTGTTTGTTTTATGCTTTTTAACTTGATTTTTCAGAAAATGTTTTGGAATGTAATGATTTATGCAAGCTGCAGAGATGTGTGACATTCCACACCTCAGAGTTGCTAGCAAATTAAATGTTTGAATTAATTCAAGGGACATGTTGTTTGAGTCATGAATTACCCAGTTTGAGCCTATTTATGAAGTGAAAAAAAAGACCTTGGTTTTCGTATAATTTAGCATATGTTTTCTGAAGCTAAGCCAGTTAGCTACTGACATAAGATCTTTTTCTGTATGTGTTTTGTAGGGTCTATATTAGAACACCGAACATTTAAAATGTCGAGTGTTCTAATATTGACCCGTTTTCAGCGAACGCTGAAAATATCGAAGAAACAGAAAACCGATTTTTTCCTAAGGAAATAATTCGGTTGTCCATTTCTGTTGCTTTGGTATATTCAGAGCTCTGGTGGAAAGTTACGGGTCGGGTTCAGGTAAGTGTGCAATTGTGTGGACGTGAGGGTTAGGGCGGGTTAGGTGAGTTAGGGTTAGGGCGTGGGTCAGGTAAGTGTGCGATTGTGTGGATGTGAGGGTTAGGGCGGGGTAGGTGAGTTAGGGTCAGGGTACGGGTGAGGTGACTGTGCGATAGTGACAGACCTTAGGGTTAGGGTTTGGGTTAAGGTAAGTGGCTAGTTAGTGGTGTATGTATAGTTTAGTGTAGGGTTAGGTGTAAGACTTTAGGTGTATGTGTGTGGATTGCTGTTTGTTTGGTGTGCTTGTGTTGTGTGTATGTGTTTTGGAACAGCAAATTTTTTCCCTAGAAAAAAATTTGCTGCTCTGAATGTTCGATGTTTAGTATTTTCAATTGGTAGGGTTCGATATTAGAACACTTGATATTTTGAATGTTCGGTGTTCTAATATAGACCCGTTTTGTAGCTGAGTGTGAATTGTCAACTCTGTAAATTGCATGCCTTCAGCATAAAGCAGAATAGGAAGCTCTAGAAATGTAAAGGGAAAAATAACAGCGAGGAAAGGACTAAACCCTGAAGAACTCCTTTAAACAGTGGCTCTAGATTGGTGGTGATAGTACCTATTGTCACAGAGAATTAATAATTATACAGCAAGTCTTTGAAGCAACAGCTTTTGAGCTTATTATACTTAAAAGACGTGAGTTCTGGAAGAAGTGGTGGTCTGCTATGTTGAATGCTTTAATGAGATTGATAAATATGATAAATACAGCTCATATGAGAAGACCTCTATCTCTGTTAATCAGAATATCATCTTTGAGTGGCCAGATGGCTGTCATCTCAGCCCTAAAATTCCTGTAAATAAATTAAGACAGGTTAGGGGAGGCATTTATTAGGGGTCAGCAAAAAATGTCTGTTGCCCTGTCCTCCTGTGGTTTCAGACTATAGAAGGTTTTTTTTTTTTCTGCTCTCCCGTTTTTATCCAGATCTTCCCAGTTTTCCTTGCCAGCTTGCATGATACTGGCAACATTCTGAGTAGACCAGCTTTGTTCAGTTTAATGCCAATGTCAGCATCATAAGATCTGATATTAACTGTGGTCTTGACCTTGGGACCAGAACCTGCTCTGGTGATGACTCTGCTGTCTCAATACCACTGTCATTCAAAGCTTGTTGTTGAGATTGCCAGCATTGACAGACTTGTTATTTCCAGTATGCTTGCTTTTTCCTGCTCTGCTGCTATGACCTGTTATCATCAACTCATTCAGTAGTAGTAATAGTAATAGCCTCTTAATATATAATATATTATTAAGTTGTTATTAAATCCATTGATGCAGACTGTTCTGTATGTGCCCCCCCCTTACTCATGCCCCATTACCATTATCCATTTATTATCATCTTATAAATTTTTTTTTTTTTTTTTTTTTTTTTTTTTTTTTTTCTTTTTTGTTTGTTTTGCAGCCAAGAAGCAAAGGAAAGTTTAACCTGGAAACATCAAAAATCTGGAAAAAGGCCCATGAAAAGTAAGTACAACTGGCCAAAAATGGGATGCTCATTAACATAAACTTTGCATACATAATCATGCAACTCCACCCACAAAAGTGGAATTGTGGTATACCTTACCGACATGAAGGTTGAAGTCACTAAATAATGATAAATAATGGAAAACATTTGAATTTCAGACATAATATCCTTCAGAAAATACACAGTAATGCAAAATCTGTTATTCTAGTAACTGTCTGCATTTACAGGAGTAATATTTAAAAATCTGTCCCTATTTTTGGGCCTTTGTCCCATTCCGACCATTATTTTTGGCTTTGTCCAGATTTCTTGCTCTGCGAGATTGAGGGGTATGTCCCACAGCGAACACCACACCAACTTACTTACACAAAATAACATCCTTTCAGTACTATAAAGTATGAACAAGAAAATATAACTTAAAAAAACAGTGATACAGCAAGTGAGTGTGACAACTACACTGCACAAATACAAGAAAACAACTGTTTAATGCACTTGTCACAGCAGAAAAGGAAAAAAAAAAGTGGATTTTTTTTTTTTTTTCTGATATTCCTTACCCAATTCTCATTATAGCCATACATGGTTTTGAATCACTTGTTTTACAATTGCATTACCATTCTGCAAAAAAAAAAAAATTTAAACCAGCCCTTTGCCTGTATTTTTTCTTTTGTTGTCGTGATGGGATGCCACAATAAAGCTATACTGCATAAAAATAACTAGAGCTTAGCAATATTTCTTATACATTTTTTCTATTCAAAAGAATAAGAATTTAGTATGCTCTTTTACTTTAATTATTTAGTCGTAATTGCGATAACAAAAATGAGCATGTAGGAGCATGTAGTAGCTGCCATGCAAACATACCTGCACTGCCAGATTTTGGAACTCCCTCTCCCAGTAGCTGCCTTGTTATAACCGGGTACTTCCTGTTTCCCCGCGCTATCAGACACATTTGTAGCCATTTTGCCTTGCATCATGGCTTTAGATTCAGAAGGATAAGGAGCACAACTAAGTATCTCTTTACAGGACTAGTCAAACACCTTCCCTAAAAAGGAGGGAAAGGGTTATTATACCATGACCCCTCATTAATATTCCAAAACGTGCACGCTGATTGGCCAGCGTGCACGTTGTAAATCGACTTATACTAATGGAAAAAGGTCCGGTCGCCCGGACTTTTTCCATTACTATAAGTCTCTTTTAAAACACTGTCTCGCTATGTTAAAAGAGTTTAGCATAGCGACACAGGTTTAAAAAAAGCAACGGAGATCTCCGTTGCTTTTTTTAAAGCTGTCTCGCTATGTTAAACTCCTTTAACATAGCGACACAGTGTGTAAAAAGCAACGGAGAACTTGCTTTCTCTGTTCCTTTTTTTTAAACCTGTCTCGCTATGTTAAATGGGTTTAACATAGCGAGACAGCTTTAAAATAAGCAGCGGACATCTCCGTTGCTTATTTTAAAGCTGTCTCGCTATGTTAAACCCATTTAACATAGCGAAACAGTAAAAAGCAATGGAGATCTTGCTTTCTCCGTTGCTTTTGGCCACAACTCTGATGTACTGCATAGGCATGCGCAGTACATCAGAACTGCCGCGGATACCAGACAGCTGCGGAAGGGCAGCAAAGAGGCATTATACAATGCCATTATTTAAGAAAAGTAATTATTTCTTTTCTTAAATAATGTCATAGTATAATAGCAATAACCCACTTCTGGGTGTGGGTAATGCTTCGCCCTCAGGACCAAACCATGCCAACCGTGGGTAAATCCCGCATTACCCATACCCAGGCGTGGGTTATTGTTATATTAATCCAACCCAACCCAGCAGCCTGCCAATTATAAGACTACAAGCTCTCTCTGAACCCAACAGGCCTTTGATGCACCAGTTAATCACCTAAACTTCAGCTGTACCTATTCTGCCACAGTTTTATTGTAATTTAAGTTCATCCACAGCATATTACGTCTCTTCCATATGCATAGAGGGATGTACCAGGGGGGTACATTTAAACTGGCCAATCCACCACTGTCACTCTTCTCCCGTTATGATCACGTGTTTTGATGTGACTTGAAGAATTCCTTCTGGGCTCACAGAGCTGACGTCTGGGTGGCTGAAAGAAAAGCAACCAATCCAACCATGTTTATGAGGAGTAACAATTTCATGCAGTTTTGGTGGGGCTAGTGAACAGAATTGTAGTGTATACAATTAACAGTGTTGTGTTAATTTCATTGAGGAATTATTTTATTAAGTTATGCCCCCATATAAATTATAGAACTCATGATGTTTTGATTGAACTCTAATCATACTAATTTAGGTTGTTGATATTTTTGCAATGCCAACCACCAAGATTTCTCAAAAATGTGAATCTTGGATCCAATATTTTAAGCTTATTCTAGTATTTCTAGGCTGTGGCTACTACTTCAAAAGAACATAAACAAAGCACTATACAGAATCTGTTTACTTCTGGTCTTGTTTTTGGCAGGGGTTGTGAAATACTCCATAGCACATCTCAAGTTAGGGTAATTTCATCAGAACTTACCAGGCTTGCAAAATGAATGCCAACTGTACCTGTTGGGGGAGGGGGTATAGCTGCTTTAACAGTATGCTTTATCCTCTGCGTATGTTCTACATGTAGTTTTCTGACAAGGCTGATTAGCTTGTAAGCATTTTCTCCTACACAGCCTTCTTTTTCACCATGAAATGTTGATTTCTTCAGTGCTGCTGTCTAATGCTTTGCTTAGCTAAGCTACTTTTGCAAGTATTCAGTGAGCTGAAAGAAGCTCGTACCCTGTACAGTACCAAGTACCTTATGCAAGATGTCTCAAGTTCTGGATGTCACATTGTCTCCTTATCCTCCTTGATCCCCTCTGAGGTCAGGTAGGAAACATATATGTATGGAAAAACACATGGATTCATCTTTTGTGTCACCTGCTCCAGATGTTGAAGACCTTGATGACCCCAGTTTTATAGAAATCTTAAAAGTGATGAGGAAGGGGTGAGGATGGCCCACTGATGAAGAAGGCATTTAGGACCCACATCAAACTTCCCTGGTGGTTTCAACAGTTACCTAATGAGACTGGACAAGATCTTCCAGTTTCCTAAGAACTGGAATTGTTAGTTGGAGACTGTATAGCTTGAAATAATTTTGGTGTCAGTTGCTCTTAAAAATTGCCATTGTCCCAAAGTCCTGCTGTCTATCCCACTGATAAAGAGTCCAGGGCTATATGGATGGATAAGGGAGACAAGTTCATGCATCCTCAATTTTTTCAGTGAAGGCCATGAACTATATGCCCTGTTTGGTTAGGTTTTAGTTACTGCTAGCAGTTGAGATGTAACAGTCACTGGATCAGTCACCAGATGGACAGTTGAGACAGGTTCTAAATATGCAGTTGGCAACTATATTTTTGGTTTGGCTTGAGTTGCAGGTACCATTATGAGCACTGTCACACCTGGCTCCAGTTAATGGATTTTGTCAAAGACTCCAAAGTAGCCTTTTTTAAGCTACCCCTTTTGATGATTCTCCAGTGTTTGGACCAAGTATAAGAGCACACCTGGAGCATATGGACAAAGAAAGCAAAATCCTAATTGCTGTTAATTTGAAGTTTCAGTCTCCTCAGTGCTCCTTTTCAAAGACTAAGTGGATCACACATCAGCCTTGATTTAGGCATGTCCAACAGCAGCAAAAGCAATGAGCTAAAAGGAGCTAATGATTTCATGGCAGCTTTCACAATGTTTGTTCACCTAGAGGTAGAGTTATGAGCAACAACCATAGAGCTGCTGGAGAGTGGGATATAACCCCCTGATGCTTTGTTCAACTGTCCAACCCTGGAGAGAGGCTTGGGTCATCTGCCTCAACATTTGCCTTTGTGGTTGGCCATCATGCAGGACAAGTGAATACGGACAATTGTTTTCAGGATTATACACCCCATTCCATACATCTCCTAGCTCTACTCTCTACCCTTGCTAGAGATCCCAACCCTCAAAAAGGTTTAACAAGAACAGTGGTTCTGAACCTTCTAGAAAAAAGAAACATCCACGGAGTCCAACCAGACCAGAAACAACTTGGTTGCTACTGCAGATTCTTTTTGTTTCTGCAGAAAACATTGGATGAAGGGTTATGACTGATGGTTGTTTAGCTGGATATTGTAAAAGCTTTTGATGCTGTCCCTCATGACATAATTTTACAAAGTCTAAAGGATAGGAATTAAACTTATACATAACCAATGCTGGATCCAGTTAACAGCGTGGAGGGTAACTACTGAGTTACAACTGTAAGTAATAGGTTTCCTTGGGACTTTGTAGTTAGTTCTGATCTGTTTAATATAGTTTTTTCATATGTTTCATCATCTTTTACTGGGTAGACAGTGCTCCGAGCCTGCCCCTGAAAAGGGGCACTTTGTCAAGTGGACTTACCCAGTTAACAAATAAAATTAAAATAAAAGTATGCAGATGACATAAAAACTTAATATGTTATTACCTGTAGTGAAGATATTAAATCTCTGAACCAGTATCTACAGACTGTCTCATTGTAGCTTAATGAGCATGGTCGTCTTTTAAATACTATCAAGTGCAGGGTTATACACTTTGACCCACTCAATTTAGATAGGTGGTTTTGATAGATGATGTTGGAAATGTTGTTACTGAAACCATTAAAGACCTTGGTATGGTTATAAATAACAAAATGTCTTCCAGTGAAAATGTTACTTTTGTAATCTCTGATGGACAGTGAAATTGCCCCTTTATTTAAATATTTTGCAATCAAGATGCATTCTACTTTAATATGGTTATATATATCTTACATCAGACATATCAATGAGTATAGTATTATGTTCTTCTAAAATACTAAAAGGGAGGTGTGGAAACTTGAAACTATACAATGAAAATTTACTAGGAATACGTCAGAGATGTGGGATGCATGGCTAGGCTTAAAAAGGCCCTTGTGGTCATTAGCCTTGTAAACATTTATGAACCTATAAGTTGCCAGCATAGAATGATTTCTTCACTACTGTAGACACGTGATGGTCTGTAGTAAACAGATACATCTAAGGTAGATTTTAGGTCTCTATTATGGTTAAAGTTATATGCCCAAGATAAGGTGTTAATGAGCAAATGTCTATCCTTTCATCTTTTTTGCTGTAAAACATCCAGGCATCCAGGAAAAACAGGTTTTTGATCATTTTGTAGCCAGTTGCTGGAATGAACTTTCATTAAAAGTAGAATTTCATATGTAATATTTTAGTTTAAAAACCCCCCAGCTAAGTCAGTGAGCAGGTCCAGACCTGAACATGGGTAGAACCCAAACTAAGAAACTGTGAAACTTTGAGCCCATCCTAGACTTGAGTAGCCTAAATTGTTTCATTCTAAAACAAACTATTTGGTTGGTCACATTATAGTTTGTCCTTTCATGCGTGTCAGAAAGAGACTATATATGCTGTTTGGATCTCCAGACACCTACCTCTAGATAAAAGTAGCCAAAAAGTCCAAAAGGTGTCTGTGCTTTTACTTGCTCTCGCCTCTTCCCCAGGGTGTTCTCCAAGTGCATGCATGTTGTTGCAATGAACCAAGGTATACAAGGAGTGAAGATATTTCCTTACCAGAAGAACTGGTTCCTTACTGCATCCTCTTTGAAAAGGCTGGCCTCTGCCTAAGAGTATCTGCTCACACTGTCTCAGTCCTTAGGAATGAATGTGAAATCTGCAAGGTCATATTTGAAGTTTTCTCATTTGCTCAGAGGTTCATATGTGTTTATTAGGCTAATGACCACAAGAGCTTTTTTAAGCTTAGCCATGCATCCCAAATCTCTGACAAGTTCTTGTACAATTGATAAGTGTAAGCAGAGGCCTGGGAGATGAACCATTTACAGGTTGCCTGTGTCCATTAAAGACATAGGTGCCAAGCCAGGGATGAATTTCCTGTTCCCCATCCAATTGTCCAAGTTACACTTGAATTGGGTTAGAGGAATTTTGCTTCACACAGATGGGAAGCCTGTTCCAGAGACAGGGTAGTCTCTGGGATATATACCTGTCTCTCCAGCAGGTCCTATTTATATCTCATGCAAGGTTTAAGTCTTTAGAATGGGTTATTCTTTTGCTGTTTATTTTGTGGATATGCAGGAGGTCCATCAGAGTGGGTCTGACAATGCCCTGTATCCCAGGCATAGATTTCCCCCCCAACAGCCTGTAGGAGACAGTATACAGGGATAGGACCTTGTGGCAGTCTGCATAGGACATTTTACTTATGCCCTTCATTCTTTTAGTGAGAAACCTCAGTGTACGTTACATTTGTTGGATATGCCTGGTTAGGTACATACAAAAGCGGGCATTGTGCTCAATGATTAGTCTAATGAATGCCGAATACAGTGGAACAATGACTTCCTTGGACCTAGATGCCGTACCTTTGTTTATAAGTTGCCAATATAGAATGATTTCCTCACTACTGTAGACATGTAATGGTCAAAGGCTAGATTACTGTCAGTGTGTCCCTAAGTCTTAGTCTACTGAGTCAACTCTAAGGGGTTTGTTGTCAATACGATAGTTACCAGGAGTGGATGACTACCTGATGGATACTATTATGCATTTCTTGGCATTTAGTTTAAGTCCATGGCTCTGACACCAGTTGTTTCTGTGTCAGCCCTTCCTGGAGAATATTTTTGTCAGTGTAGGATTTAATGACAGCTCCTAATTTGCAATCATCTGTAAATTTTGTCAGCCAGAGACTGTTGACATTGGCTTTGACTTCAGAGAAATAAATGCCAAAAAAGAGTGGTCCAAGAACCGATTCCTGAGGGACTCCACTTGTAAGTGGCCTCTTTCTAGAGGTACACTTCCAATTCTAACCTCCTGGGTCCTGTGCCAGTATTCATAGTTTGTAGGCTAGACAGAGCTGCATGTAAGAACTGCTCATCCATGGACAAGATCTTAGAAGCGAATTTAACAGATTGTTTAGTAACAATTTGATGCAGCTTTTCTTTGCTTAAGGACCTTGGTGCTAATGACAGTATTGATTCTTTGGTACTCTTTACAAGGTTTTGCATGAAATTTCTTCAGAGGACATAAAGAATGCAATGGTCTCAAGTTTTAGCCCCATAACTATTCACATAAAAATATCCAAAACTTGCAAAACACATCTAAAATTATGTCTGCACACTCCAAACCTGGCTGTAGGGAATCCATTTGAAATTTATATGCCTCTAGTGGTAGTCACCATAGATGCCACTGCCCTAAGTTTGGGGCTGTTTTCAAGGGCAAGCTGTCCAATGTGCATGATCACAATTGCAAGCCAAGATGCACATTAGTGCTATAGAGGTGAGGGCAGTTCTCATACTCCAAGCCTTCCAGAACTCTGTACTGCAAGGTGCAGTAGCCCTACATATTGACAACAACATGGCAGTGGTCTGGTATGTCAGCAAACAAGAGATAACCAATTCCTATCCCTTTTGTCAAGAAGCACTGATGGTATGGGAATGGCCTACATCTACCTATTGCTTTTAACTCCAGACCACATTCCTGGGAAAGTCAGATTTTTAACAGACAGGCTCAGTCATTATCTTCTGATGCCATAAAAGTTGCCCCTTAATTCATTAGTAGCCAGGATTGTGTTCTGTTATTTCAGGAAGCCTAGTTGTAATCTCTTTGGCTCCTTGACCATTGCCAAGTGCAGCAACTTTTTACTAAGTTCCTTCCAGGGAATACCTCATGGATGCTGTCATCCAGAAATTATCCCCAAGTCAGTTATGGTCATTTTCCCCATTTCCACTCATTCTGAGATGTAGCTAAACAGCACAAGTTCAAAATCATTCTCATAGCCCCATTTTGGCCTCAACAAGTCTGGTTCCTCTTTCACAGGCCTTGTCTTTTGGAGAAGCCTTTTCTACTTTTGGCCCTTCAAAGACCCTTTTGCTATATACCTTTGATAAATCACACCTCTCTCTCTACATCTAATTGCATGATTTTTCCAGCACCATGAATGGCCAGAGATCCTGCCTACCAATCCGTTATAGCCCAGATTCTCATTTCTGCTCAAAAGCCCAACACCAGGAAAACCCAAACAAACTGATTTGCTTCTGTATTTGGACCTAACAAAAAACTTGGATCCTTTTACACCTGCCATGACATCAGCCATTAGACTACCTGTCACAGAAGTCTGGCACAGGTCTCAACTATTCTGTAAAAGTGCACTTCATTGCATTTTTCTAGTTCCTCCTAGCCTCTAGTTCCATGTCCTTGGCATCTTTGAAAGCATGTAAAGACCCTCTAAGGGTTACTTTTTTAATAGGCCTTCACTCACAGGTTTTGTTCCTGTAGGGGATATTTATTTTGTACTGGAGAAACTTACACATCCACCCTTTGAAACAGCATCTATGGGTAACTTAAAGTTTTTGTCTTGCAAGCCTTGCCTGTGTATTTCCCTTAAATGATGTTTCATAGAAATAGTTTCTGTGCATACAAATCCTTCTTTTCTTCCAAAGATAACCACTAACTCTAACTTCAATCAATCAATGCACCTTCTGGTATTTTTCCTAACTGTTCTAACCAAGGAGAATATTTATTGCACTGCATGGATGTTCAAAGGCAGCTCTGGTTCTAGGTGGATACAACTAAGTAGTTCACAAAAAATACTTAGTTGTTCATATGCTTTTATATTAAAAGTGTGATTGTAAAGTATTTAAGGTTACCATCTTGTCTTGAAGTATTAACTTTGTTCATACAGTCAGGCCTCTAGGGAACTCAACGTACCACACTCAAAGTCTCTGAAATAACCAGCTTGTGTTTATTACAACACAGTCTTGCGTCTATGGATCAGAATTAAAAGAAAGTTGCCTTGGGTCAGCTAAATATTGAAGTATAAAGGATACTGGTGTATGTCCTTCTCGGTCAATGTCTTCCTCACTCAGCATCTATAGTAGTTCAGTTTGTGTCTGCCTCTCATTCAAGCATACCATCTTTAATACTAGCAAGTGAATAGTTTTGACTATCTGAAATAACATACATGTTTTATCTTTCTCATAGTACCTGTTCAGAATCAATACAATCTTCTGCTGACAAACTTTTACAAATTTCTGTAGAGTTCCTCTTGTGACTTGCCTTATCCAAGGCATAATTTTTTTTTAGCTCAAGCCATATAATCAGAGTCAAGTATTCTAAAGCATTTGCCTGCCTTGGCAAATTATTAGGAAAAAATCATTGTCTTAGACCTTACTCCTCACCATATTATGAAATCCTCAAAAGTACCTGTTGAAAGAAAATTGAAACAGGGGTAACCCCTTTACTGCTAGAGAAAAGTGACATCTCAGATTCAAACTTTTTTTTCTGGACTTTGCAGTCACCTTACTGGTACCACTTCTCAACCACAACTTCCCACACATATACATAGATCATAATGGAGAGATGAAAAGTCAGCAAGCAAAGGAGAGTAGTAGTGCTGAAATTGAATACATTCTTAAGTCTTGGTGAGTACCTTCATGAGGAAGACCCTGTTTTTCACAAAATCTCACCAAGGCAACACTGATATATAGACTGTATTTATATAGCATATATCATGGACAGAAGTCAGTCAAAAACAAAAAAAGATAGCTGGGTGCACAAGACCCAGGATAAAAAAAGTGCCCAATCATGGTAGGCACAGTGGTGCCAGGACTGGAAAAAATGACTATGTAGAATCCTTAAAATATGGAAACATTCCTACAATGGGGCCAGGCCAGGCCCAAGGTGAGGATGCTCCACCCCCTGCTGTAGAAGGAAGTAGTAGTCCACAAAAATTACAAAAACTGATAGGCCAAAGAAGAGCCATAAAGACAATAGAGTGGACTATTGAGGATAAGAAAGAAAATATGTAGTGTTACTATTATGCAAAAAGCCCAGAATTTCCAGACAGAGGATATACAAAAAGACTAAGAGATAAATTAGAGGAAAGAAAAATATTTCCACAGGAAACTGTCAGAAGCTTCAAATGAACATGTGCGTTCATTAATACAATGGATTTTTGAAAAACAGTATGTAGATCAAGGAACTTTGATCTGTTTGGAAAAAGAAGCATCTGAGGAAGTACAAAAAAATATAAGCAACAAAACCTAGATGTTTTTGAAAAGTCTAAAAAAGAAATATGGGCATGGGAAAGAAAGAGCGATTTGATATGGTGTAGTATTTATGCAAAGGAGAAATCAAATTAATCAATATAAAGAAGGCAGCCCCAAAGATATTCAAAGAAAAATCATGTAAAGGCATCCAGATATGGAAAATTTCAGAATAAAAAAATATCACAAAGATGGAATGTAGAAAAGAAGATTAGTAAAGTAGAAGTTAAAAAAATAGAAGTTGAAGTTATGGAGTGCCTACGAAGTGAAGGCTTTAATGTAGAAGGTCTAACACAGATTATATCACAGCATGATGGAGTGGGTCCCTAAAGTAAGGAGAAGCAGGAAGATCAGGAGACATCTAAAGAAGAAATATGAATATGGGAAAGAAAAAGAGATTTAATATGGTATAATATTTATGCAAAGGAGAAAGCAAAACTAACCAATACAAAAAGAGCAGCACCAAAGATATTTGAAGAGAAATACAGGCAAAGGAATCTGGATATGGAAAACTTTACAACACAAAAAATAAGAAGACAAAGAGGAAAAGGAGAAAAGGAGATTAGTAATGGAGAAGTTAAAGAAATAGAAACCGAGGTTATGGAGTACCTGCAAAGTGAAGAATTCAGTGTAGAAAATCTAATGCAGAAAGCACCTCAACAGGCTGGAGCAATGGATATCCAAATAAAGGGGAAACCAGTGGAACAGGAAGCAGTTGGTCAGGTGCCATATCAAGATATTTTGGAGCTTTCCACAGGAAATCAGTATAAATGTTCACTTTGAGCTAGGCAGCAAAGGAAGGAACAGGAAACTGTGGAAACTCTGATGCAGTCAATGTTGAGGAGTGATAGGCCAGATATGGCAGCGCAACAGATGGCACAGGATGAAATTGAAGAGAAGGTGCCACAGAAAGATGCTATAGAACTTTCTATAGAATGCCTGCAGGAAATGGAAAACAAGGGATGCGGCCTCAGTTTGGAAGAAAATAAGCTAAGAGAGTTGCTTGATTTAATAGATATAGATAGATATATTAAGATCAACAGAAGAAATAAACTGAAGAAGGTCAATAAAACCCCAAATGTCAGAAGTCTGATAAAACAAATGAACACAGTAATTAGGACTGTCCTTAGAGATCCATGCCATATAACAGAAATAAACAGGATATATTACTCTGCAGCTAAACTAATAACTGATAAAGTTCTACCACAAGAACACAGGATAGTGTGGGAAAGGAAGGGGAGAAATAGAATACCATCATGGAAGTATCAAATAGAGAAAAATATAAAGCAATTAAGCCAAGAAGTGTCACTGTTAGAAGACTATAGAAGAGGGAATAGATCAACAAAAATACTAAGAAAGATAGATGTGATAAAAGCAATGCACAATATTAGAACAGACCAGGATCTGCCATGTACTACTGCAAATAAACTAAAAATTTCAGCACAGGCGGAAACACTTAGAAGATGCAGATAAATATAAAGGAATAGTACAACATAAGCAATTTATTGATGAGCCAAAAAAGTTTTACAGAGAATTGGAAAACAAGGTAAAAGGAATTGAAAAACCACCAAAAAAAAAAGAAGAAATAGATGCATTTTGAAGAAGTATTTATGAAGATCCTGTGGAATGCAATAAAGATGCTAAATGGATAAAATAAGTAAAAGAAAGAATAAGAAGTTTAAAGATACAGGATATGAAATGGGATGAAGTAACAGACAAAGAGATTGAAACAAAGTTAAGAAAAGCCTCTAACTGGAAAACCCCAGGCCCAGATGCAATACCTAACTTTTGATTAAAAGTATTAACATCCTTGCACAAAGATTTAGCCATGAGTAAAAACTATTTATATGCACACCCCGAACAGACACCAACCTGGCTAACAACAGGCAAAGCAATGCTTCTACTTAAGAGTAAACCTGAAAGCTATCCCAAAATTATAGACCAGTAACTTGCCTTCCGACGACTTATAAACTATACACTAGAATTGATGCCGACAGTTTATAGTCATTTAGATGAAAACTCAGTTATGGTAGTAGAACAAAAGGGCAACAAAAGAAAGTCATATGGAACAAAGGATCATTTGTTGTTAGAGTCATAGTGGAGATCTGTAAAAAGGGGAAGAATCTAAGTATGGCATGGTTTGCCTACAAAAAAGCATTTGATAGTATCCCACAGTTATGGATAAAAGAGTGCTTAAAAATGTATAAGATACACCCTGCACTGATCAACTACATTACAGTGACCATGAAACAGTCGCATACCACTTTGCAATTAAGCCATGATAAAGGACAAATTGTTTTCTCAGGGATAAAAATTCAAAGGGGGATATTCCAGCGTGACTCTGTCACCACTGATATTCTGCCTTGCCCATAACCCATTAAGCTGTCTACTTAACAGCTTAGGCCATGGCTATAATTTGTCTCCCAGAAAACAGCAAAGTCTAAAGACTTCTCATCTTCTCTTTGTCAATGATTTAAAACTGTATAGCTCATCAAATGAGGAACTGAAAGCACAACTGCAAGTTGTCAAAACCTTTTCAGATGACATAAGAATGTCATTTGGTCTTGATAAATGTGCAAAAGCAACCTTTAAAGCAGGAAAATTGCAGCACCAGGAAAACATCAGTTTGGGGCAAGAAAGTGATATAAAAGAACTTGAGCAAGAGCGAGTGTATAAATACTTGGGAACTGATGAAGGATCAACAATAAGACATGAACAAATGTGAATAAAATTTAGTAAGGAATACTTTAGAAGACTTAAATTAATCCTGAAAACAGCACTGATGTCTATGAACAAAATCCAAGCTATAAACTAATTTCCTCTTCCTGTCCTAACTTAAAGTTTTGGAGTGATGGACTGGCCCCAAAACATGTTGGACAGCTTAGATATTAAAACAAGAAGGATGCTTCATGCTCGCCAGATGATCTATAAAAGTCAGTGCATACCAAGATTATATATTCCCCGTTCCGAAGTTGGGATAGGCCTCCTTGAAATTGATTACATGTATAGATTTGCAGTCATGGGACTCCACACATCTGCTGACCTCACAAGATCCAAATGTAGTAAAAGTCTTGAAACATGAGGAGAATAAATCTAAGATGACTTCTCTTCTTAACCTAGCAGAAGCATATCAGCGTCAAGCAGGAATGGAAATCAAGCCAGCAGTAGATTAAAATCAGGCAGCAACTGAATGTGCCAAAAAAACAAAAGAAAAAATATAAGGTGAAGGAACAGATGAAAAGGCAAGAAATGTGGAAAATGCATAAATATAGCTGCATGTATGGAAGACTTCTGGACGAACCTCATATTGATCAGGAATGAACGCAGGCATGGTTAAGGAGAGGTGAATTTAAACCAAGAGATGAAAGGCTAATATTGGCGGCCCAAGATTAGTGGGTTACTTACACTCTGGTTTACAAGGTCCATTGGACATTTGGGAGAAACAGACAAATGTAGGTTTTGTAAAACCGAATTGGAAACGGTCACACACCTTGTTGTTGGTAGTGATATACTAATGGCAGAAGGACTGTATACTGAAAGGCATACGAATGTGGCAAGACTGTTGCACTGGGGATTGTGCAAACATTATGGTACTGAAGTGGCTGAAAAACACTGGAAACATGAGCCACAAAGCATCATAGAAAATGATGAAGTCTACATCACATGGGATGACCCATTACCAGCAGTTCAAAAGATAGATGCTAGAAAACCGGATATAGTGGTCCAAGAAAAGAAGACAAAAGTAGCATTGATCATTGAAATCACCACATCCAATGATTATAGTGTTCTGCGTACAGAGAGACACAAGGTGTAACATATCAGGATTTTGTAAGCAGAAATGAGAGCAATATGGAGGAAAGATACCCAGATAATCCCAATAGTAGTAGAAGCAACGGGTCTTATTAAAAAGAGACTACAATCATATTTAGACATGTTACCAATACATGTAACTTCGTACGAATTGCAGAAGGAGTCATTACTGGGCACGTTGCGGGTGCTGTGAAGAGCACTTTTGGCTGATATCAGAGTGAAACAATACTAATTTCATGAACTTTAATTGTCCATTCCCATCATGGTATTAGACACCCAAAAGATTTGGAGAAATTAAAAAGGGAATAGACATATTCTTTCATATGTCTACTGACTTCAATGTTAATATTGCTGACAGTGTGAATGCTTCAATTAGTTCTTTTGCTTATGCATGGCAACTATTTCAGCCCTTACTTTGCACAGGATCCCTACATATTCTCACTAATCCTCAGCATTTCATCTTAGAAGGATCTCTAAATCTGAAATACAGGCGTTATTTACGCAGATTCATATGCATTTACTAGGCTGTTGAGCCATAAGCCAATCCTAAGCCCTTCCATGGAGCTGAATAGCTTTAATACTTCTTCTAAAGTGTATCTTATCTACATATGATCCTAATTCTCATTTTCTGCTGCCTTTGATGAATCAATCAACAACTGGAAGGGCTATATACACTGGATGGAAAATGATTAACTGTTTCCTGTCTGCAAAGGGTGACAAGGAAGAGGTGGCTCCCTGTAATTTTGGCCAGTTTTGCTGATTGAACATGCAGTTTGTAAACAAGTCATTGATCTCTCTGATGCTTACATGCTACTCTCTGACTACTCCCTCAGTGGGTTTATGAAGGGTCACAGCACTTATATGGCACCTGTAAAGAATATAGATGAAGTCTTGTTTATAAGAGCTGTTTTTCCCTAACCAAGGCTTGTAGCACTATTAGCTATGTTGCTAAATAAAATCAGTAACATTTGATTTCATTATGGCCTCGTTTTCTGGTTATATAATCTGACAGAAGTCAAAAGGACAGCCTTTAAACACATCCTGGACATATGTTTTTTTTTCTTCTCACTTCTCTAAAAGGTCAAGCCAGTATTCCAAACAAACATTGCTTTCCTTGATTTGAATATGCTTAGGTTTTCAACTTTCCAGTTTGATGGAAAGGCATGATTTTATGAACGTCTCATAGTTTGTATCTTGATAAGTGACTCCCTAAATCCCTCACTTCTCTCCATTTTTAATGGTATGCTGTGTGGCTATCTCTGCAGTATCTTTAGCATCCATTTGCTCTAAATTGTTATTAAAAATAAGCTGATACCATCTTTTTATTAAGTCAGCATGCACCATATTTTTTCATATCCTTCCTAAATGCATTATCCAGTAGATATTTTGTTTCAGTTTAATCCATAGTCCACCACCAGAAGTCCACATATAAACTGCAATATTAGTGTTCAACTTAATTTCAGATTGTGGTTGGTTCCCTGCTTGCAGAATGCAATCCTCCTCACCAATCACTCTTGAAATGCCCTCCCTCAGCAGTTTAGTAATGCTTCAGTTACATTTGTTTTAATCCTCTTACATTATATTCATAGCTTACAGCTGTCTACACAATGCTTTTATTGTGCTTCATTGATGTAGTCACTGCAGAATGGATAAGCCTTTGGTAGCAGTACAGATGTGTTACAACCTGGCCAGTCTGACCTTTAAACTGACATTTCTGACATCAGGCAGTAAGGATGTCACAGTGTGCAGTTTATTAAAATCATTTATTTTGTGTAATACGATTTGCTAGAATTCATTTCAAAAGACCTGACATATGGACTGCAGTTACACTTACTGTGCTATATTATTTTGTTTAATGACTTTTTTTCCAGAATGCCTGAATGCCTGGTTAGTTAATTTTTCTAGATTGTGATATTGTAAAGGTATGCTGTTCAGAAACATTCATTCTCCAGTGTGGTGTGGTATGGGTGTGTGGATGGAAACCTATTTTCTGAAAGTTAGTGTATAGTTCAAGAAATCCTTGCTATCCTTCTGGCAAGACAATGCATACTTAGCAAAAAGTAATGCATTTGAGAAAAAAATGTCTAGCAATTATTCGTAATGGCAACAAATGTAGTTACTTCAGAAGGACACCTAGACATTATCATTCTTGCCCAACTGATATTTGGCTCCTATTTTTCTCCAATGTAAACAAACTAGCAGGTGGTATACGGGCACACTGGAGAGCACTGTTGTCTCACAGCATGAGGTTCTCCAGTTCGGGTCTTGGTTGAGGTGCCTTCTGTACAGAGTGTGGATGTCCTCCCTATTTTAGCTTGTATTTTCTCTGGGTGCTCCAGTTTATTCTCACATTCCAAAGACTTAGTAAGTCAATTGGTGATGTCTAAATTGTCTGTAGATATGTGAGCATGTATGTGATACTGAAGAAAGTTACAGTCTGCTTCCATTATCCCCCCTCACCCCCTTGCCTGTTAAACTCTGTGGATGGCATTTGCTATTTACAAAATTGCTATAGGAATCAGTAGCAACTCATAAGCATGAGTGTAATGGAAACAAGCTAACTGGGTGCTTACTTTTACAATATACATAGCCATTATGAGCTCCATATAAGCTTTCACATTTTACGAAAGTACAGAAAGCCTTATGTTAGTTTACTAAGTGAGTAAAGGAATGGAAATGACTTGTATCTAGACATGGTAGGTTGTTTAGTATGATACTTCAAAAGTGTAAAACATGCAGATATGTCACCTGTAGTGGAGCGTTGTTCTTGTTAGGCTCTTCAAACCCATACAAGGAGCTTGTCCTTATCGGGACAAGCAAAGTGCAGAGAAAGATGAGCCTTTACGGTTCTTTGACCCTTGCTGGTACCAACAGTGGTACATGACTGTAATCCAAATGGACTGTAAGCTGTACTTCTAGTTTTAACTTAAATACTAAGATATTTTTCACCACTATTAGTAAAGTAAAAAGAAATATGCATTCATGGAGGTCCTTCTGATGGTCTGTTTACGATGGAAGCACTCATAAAAGAAATAAACCTGACAATTTAAACCTACAGCAGGATCTCTGTGAATATTTATTATTTTTTGTTACATTTTTACTGTACTAATAGTTGTCAAGAACACCTTAGTATTTAAAGGAGAACTGCGCCCACAGACTCAAAAAAATGTTTATTTCTTCATGATTTGGTATTTCCTACATTTTAACACCACTCTGGGACTATTTAGAGATTTTAAAATATTTTTATACGTAATTTCTGAGTCTAACCACATGGGAAGCATCCTGGAATGAATAGTCTTGTTTAAGCTTCCTCTAGGTATCCCAGAATGCATTGTTTGTCTCTAAAAAAATTGCATCATGCCTGCCACTTTTTTCCTAAAGCTCCTGTCATTCCACTGATTTTACAGGCATATACTGTTGTGTTGTAGTCAACTACTTTTGGTTAACGTTTTATTGTTTTCAATGGCTACTTCAAACACAAGCAGTGCAAATGCCACAGAACAGAATTGAAAAGTGCATTTTATTGCTGTTTCTTCTTGGAAATGCTAACTTGATTACTTTTGTGAAGCCTAAATTGTAGTTCTTCAAGGTATCTCCCATCCCCCTTCACACCTACCTTCCCTAGCTGTCAAAGATGCTAAGGGTAATTTGACCCATTATCTGCATGTGATTGATGGCTCACAGCAGGTGACCTGACTAATGTAGTTTTCTTGTTTATTTTATTTTATTTTTATTTAACATTTATTAACTGGGAAAGTCCGACTTGGAGCAAAGCCAATTTTCAGCGGAGGCTTGGGGAGAAATGCTCCAGGCACATGTTTTTGTAATGTGGGAGGAAACCAGAGCACCCAAAGGAAACCCATATGAATGCAGGGAGGAAATGCAGACTCCACACAGAAGGCACCCCAGCCGGGAATCTAACTGGAGAACCTCTTGCTGTGAGGCGACAAAGCTACTGGTGCACCACTGCGCCATCACAGCCTTTCCTTCCTTACAGTGGGACACTTTTTGTTGCAATCCTCCTCCTGTCAAATTTAGATCCAAGCTCCATAGCACTGGGAAAATCACTGCTTTGCAAACCGTCAAGCTCCCAGATGTCCTTCAAGGATGCATCTGCAGTCCTAACAAATGGGTTGTCCTGTCATCAGGCAGCCCTTCGGTCGGCCGGATTCCAAAGTCTGGGTCTGGCCTCGGCTGATGTCGCACTTCACCCGACGTCATAGCTGCAGTTCTTCGGGTATAAAGGTATCAGCCGACGCCATTTTCCTCAGTCTTTCTTGCCGCGTGGCACCCGAAGCAGAAGCTGTTCGCAAGTGCCGGTCGGTCAGAACCAGAGATCCGAAGACTTCTAAAAAGCTAAGTACCCCGTTGGGGACTCTTTCTTGCCTCAGCCGATGTCAGAAAAAGTGAATAACTGTTTAACTTGTGGGAAACAAATACCTCATAAAGATTTCCACTCTTACTGCCTACCTTGTTTAGGCCCAGACCACGACGTAGCAGCTTGTCTAGCCTGTGCTTCTTTCAACCGACGGGCGCTTAGATGTCGGTCGGAATTTGCTGAGGAGTTTTTCGGCTCCGCTTTTGCTTACAATATGCCGTCGGAAACTCCGACTTCGCAATTAACTAAAAAGCGCAAGGAAAAGGACCGACACTCGCGGTCCGTGGTTTCGGCCGAAACCGCGGTTAAGTCAACCGCGAGTGTCTCAGTTTCGGCTGAAACCGAGTCCACGGTTCTTCCTTCGGCCAAAAGCTTGCCTCCTACCGAGGCCTCATCCAGCATGGTTGAATCTGCTACTGAAATCCCACCTGCTCTTGCAGGTTCACAGGATTTATCTGATACTATACCTTTAGATATATCTACTCCTGCACGTGGAGCTGCTAGGCCCCCTGCATCCATGTCGATTAAGGCTTTTGCCAGGGCTAAAGCAGCAAAATCTACCAAAACTGTGCCTGCTAAGACCCCCTCTCACAGGCCTAGCTCTAGTTCTCAAATGCTTAGTCTAGCAGAGGATCTCATTTCTTTGATCTGGGGATCCCAACCTCACCCTGACAGGGCCTCTCACCCACCTCCAGAGAAGAGGCCTAGAGCAGAGCCCCCGAGCCAGTTTCTTCAGATTACTCCTCTGATGATTCAGATAATACAAACCCTCCAGAGGGCCCTTATTCTCCATATGAGGACTCTGATGCAGAAGACTCCATTCCTTCTGCCTCTCCGCCTGAGGAATTTTCTTTTGGGGAAACCTTGCATGCTATGAGGGAACAATTTCAATGGCAGGGCCAGGATTTTTCAGACTCTAGGAAAAGGCTTAGGACCTTTTTGCATTTGCCACAGCATAGGCCTTTAGCCATTCCTCCAGTACTTACTGTTGTGGATGATGCATTTAATGATGCTTGTACTGCTCCTGATTCTCTTCCTCCGGCCCCTGCTAAGCCCGACAGGTACTACAGGGTTCCGGACACACATTATCATTTGTATAAGGCTCCTTTTGCAGATCCTGAAACTATCTCCCAGGGACCCAAGGCTGTAGCAGCTACCTCTGCCAAAAACCCCCTCCCCTCTGAAAGGGAATCTAGGGCCTTAGAGAGATGGGGTAAAAAAGTTTACACTTCTGCTACTCTTTCGGCTAGGGCCTTAAACTGTCAATTCCACATGATTCAGTATCAGGAATTTATGTTAGATCAGTTAACTAAAAAACTGTCCTCGTCTGAACCATTAGACAAAAAATCTGTTCAGGAAATGGTACATAACATTCAGCAGGTCAGTAATCATTCCTTAAAATGCGGCTATGATGCACTGGAGGCTTCCTTTAGATCAGCTATGACTGGTACAGTGATCAGAAGACATGCATGGTTAAAAGAGCAGTCCTTACCAGACCATGTTAAATCAAAGCTCCTAGATGCTCCCATGGATAAGCTCAATTTGTTTGGCTCCCCTGCACAGCAGGTGCTGAAGAAGGTAGAAGAGAAAGCAAAATCTGTCCAGACAGTCAAGGATTTCTTACAGGTCCAGCCTCCAAGGTTTAGTAGGAACTGGCCTTCCAAGAATTGGTCCTTTCTAGACACCTCCAGAGCTCAGAGAGGCAGGAATAGGCGCCCAAGAGGCAGGGGTCAATCCAGAGGTGCCTACAGGGGACGTCAGTGGCAGCCTAACAACCAGCGAGTACTGCCACAGATCCAGCCACCACCACTTCCACAGGACAATCACAGTGACTTGGCTCTGAGACCGCCTACCAGGGAACAACTAGAAGCACCCTTAGGCGGAAAGCTAGCCTTATTTTCAGTAAACTGGCATCACATCACAGGAGACAAATGGATTTTACAGACAATAGACCAAGGTTACAGGTTTCACTTCCATACTCTACCAAGGAAGAGAGGAATGCCAAACCTACCTCCAAATCAGAAGACAAAAGCTCTAGAACAAATACACCACTTACTAAGGATGAGAGCTATAGAAAGGCACTGCCTATGGAACAAGGGCAAGGATTTTACTCCAGACTTTTCCTGGTGCCAAGAAAAGAAAACCAATGGAGACCTATTCTCGACCTGTCCGCTCTAAACACATACCTCATTGTTCCAAAATTCAAAATGCTGACCCTACAGCAGCTTCTTCCCATGCTGGGCAAGGAGTCTTGGCTGGTAACTCTAGATCTCAAGGAGGCATACCTGCACGTCCCCATACGACCAAATTGCAGAAGATACCTCAGATTTCTTGCAGGATCAGAGCATTATCAATTCTCAGCATTGCCCTTTGGCTTATCTACTGCGCCCAGAGTATTCACGAAATGCCTGGCATCAGTAATTGCTCATTGCAGGCTTCAGGAATTCAAATTTACCCTTACCTGGACGACTGCCTGTTACAAGCGGACAACAAAACAAATTAGCAAAAGATTTGAAAAAGGTCATTCATCTACTGCAAGCCCTGGGATACACAGTCAATATAAAAAGTCAAGGCTGATACCATCCCAAAGGATAACTTTCTTGGGTGCAGAGCTGGACACATCAAATCAAATGGCATCCCTCACAGCAGAAAAACAGAAGCGCCTTCCTCTCTATTTCATGGCATTAACAAAGCAGAACCAGCTAACAGCAAGGAAAGTCCTGCAAGCCCTGGGTTACATGGCATCCTGCATAATATTGATTCCACATGCCAGACTACATATGAGAAAGTTACAATGGTACCTAAGGAATTTATGGTCTCAGCACAAGCACAGCCTAGAAACCCAAATTCCACACCTCAACCTCAGACCTCGTAGTTCTCATTTTCTGCTGCCTTTGATGAATCAATCAACAACTGGAAGGGCTATATACACTGGATGGAAAATGATTAACTGTTTCCTGTCTGCAAAGGGTGACAAGGAAGAGGTGGCTCCCTGTAATTTTGGCCAGTTTTGCTGATTGAACATGCAGTTTGTAAGCAAGTCATTGATCTCTCTGATGCTTACATGCTACTCTCTGACTACTCCCTCAGTGGGTTTATGAAGGGTCACAGCACTTATATGGCACCTGTAAAGAATATAGATGAAGTCTTGTTTATAAGAGCTGTTTTTCCCTAACCAAGGCTTGTAGCACTATTAGCTATGTTGCTAAATAAAATCAATAACATTTGGTTTCATTATGGCCTCGTTTTCTGTTTATATAATCTGACAGAAGTCAAAAGGACAGCCTTTAAACACATCCTGGACATATGTTTTTTTTTTCTTTTCACTTCTCTAAAAGGTCAAGCCAGTATTCCAAACAAACATTGCTTTCCTTGATTTGAATATGCTTAGGTTTTCAACTTTCCAGTTCGATGGAAAGGCATGATTTTATAAACGTCTCATAGTTTGTATCTTGATAAGTGACTCCCTAAATCCCTCACTTCTCTCCATTTTTAATGGTATGCTGTGTGGCTATCTCTGCAGTATCTTTAGCATCCATTTGCTCTAAATTGTTATTAAAAATAAGCTGATACCATCTTTTTATTAAGTCAGCATGCACCATATTTTTTCATATCCTTCCTAAATGCATTATCCAGTAGATATTTTGTTTCAGTTTAATCCATAGTCCACCACCAGAAGTCCACATATAAACTGCAATATTAGTGTTCAACTTAATTTCAGATTGTGGTTGGTTCCCTGCTTGCAGAATGCAATCCTCCTCACCAATCACTCTTGAAATGCCCTCCCTCAGCAGTTTAGTAATGTTTCAGTTACATTTGTTTTAATCCTCTTACATTATATTCATAGCTTACAGCTGTCTACACAATGCTTTTATTGTGCTTCATTGATGTAGTCACTGCAGAATGGATAAGCCTTTGGTAGCAGTACAGATTTGTTACAACCTGGCCAGTCTGACCTTTAAACTGACATTTCTGACATCAGGCAGTAAGGATGTCACAGTGTGCAGTTTATTAAAATCATTTATTTTGTGTAATACGATTTGCTAGAATTCATTTCAAAAGACCTGACATATGTACTGCAGTTACACTTACTATGCTATATTATTTTGTTAAATGACTTTTTTCCAGAATGCCTGAATGCCTGGTTATTTAATTTTTCTAGATTGTGATATTGTAAAGGTATGCTGTTCAGAAACATTCATTCTCCAGTGTGGTGTGGTATGGGTGTGTGGATGGAAGCCTGTTTTCTGAAAGTTAGTGTATAGTTCAAGAAATCCTTGCTATCCTTCTGGCAAGACAATGCATACTTAGCAAAAAGTAATGCATTTGAGAAAAAAATGTCTAGCAATTATTCGTAATGGCAACAAATGTAGTTACTTCAGAAGGACACCTAGACATTATCATTCTTGCCCAACTGATATTTGGCTCCTATTTTTCTCCAATGTAAACAAACTAGCAGGTGGTATACTGGCACACTGGAGAGCACTGTTGTCTCACAGCATGAGGTTCTCCAGTTTGGGTCTTGGTTGAGGTGCCTTCTGTACAGAGTGTGGATGTCCTCCCTATTTTAGCTTGTATTTTCTCTGGGTGCTCCAGTTTATTCTCACATTCCAAAGACTTAGTAAGTCAATTGGTGATGTCTAAATTGTCTGTAGATGTGTGAGCATGTATGTGATACTGAAGAAAGTTACAGTCTGCTTCCATTACCCCCCCCCTCACCCCCTTGCCTGTTAAACTCTGTGGATGGCATTTGCTATTTACAAAATTGCTATAGGAATCAGTAGAAACTCATAAGCATGAGTGTAATGGAAACAAGCTAACTGGATGCTTACTTTTACAATATACATATCCATTATGAGCTCCATATAAGCTTTCACATTTTATGAAAGTACAGAAAGCCTTATGTTAGTTTACTAAGTGAGTAAAGGAATGGAAATGACTTGTATCTAGACATGGTAGGTTGTTTAGTATGATATTTCAAAACTGTAAAACATGCAGATATGTCACCTGTAGTGGAGTGTTGTTCTTGTTAGGCTCTTCAAACCCATACAAGGAGCTTGTCCTTATCGGGACAAACAAAGTGCAGAGAAAGATGAGCCTTTACAGTTCTTTGACCCTTGGTGGTACCAACAGTAGTACATGACTGTAATCCAAATGGACTGTAAGCTGTACTTCTAGTTTTAACTTAAATACTAAGGTATTCTTCACCACTATTAGTAAAGTAAAAAGAAATATGCATTCATGGAGGTCCTTCTGATGAAGTCTGTTTACGATGGAAGCACTCATAAAAGAAATAAACCTGACAATTTAAACCTACAGCAGGATCTCTGTGAATATTTATTATTTTTTGTTACATTTTTACTGTACTAATAGTTGTCAAGAACACCTTAGTATTTAAAGGAGAACTGCGCCCACTGACTCAAAAAAATGTTTTTTTCTTCATGATTTGGTGTTTCCTACATTTTAACCCCATTCTGGGACTATTTAGAGATTTTAAAATATTTTTATACGTAATTTCTGAGTCTAACCATATGGGAAGCATCCTGGAATGAATTGTCTTGTTTAAGCTTCCTCTAGGTATCCCAGAATGCATTGTTTGTCTCTAAAAAAAATTGCATCATGCCTGCCACTTTTTTCCTAAAGCTCCTGTCATTCCACTGATTTTACAGGCATACGCTGCTGTGTTGTAGTCAACTACTTTTGGTTAACGTTTTATTGTTTTCAATGGCTACTTCAAACACAAGCAGTGCAAATGCCACAGAACAGAATTGAAAAGTGCATTTTATTGCTGTTTCTTCTTGGAAATGCTAACTTGATTTATTTTGTGAAGCCTGAATTGTAGTTCTTCAAGGTATCTCCCCTCCCCCTTCACACCTACCTTCCTTAGCTGTCAAAGTGCTAAGGGTAATTTGACCCATTATCTGCATGTGATTGATGGCTCACAGCAGGTGACCTGACTAATGTAGTTTTCTTGTTTATTTTATTTTATTTTTATTTAACATTTATTAACTGGGAAAGTCCGACTTGGAGCAAAGCCAATTTTCAGCGGAGGCTTGAGGAGAAATGCTCCAGACACATGTTTTTGTAATGTGGGAGGAAACCAGAGCACCCAAAGGAAACCCATATGAATGCAGGGAGGAAATGCAGACTCCACACAGAAGGCACCCCAGCCGGGAATCTAACTGGAGAACCTCTTGCTGTGAGGCGACAAAGCTACTGGTGCACCACTGCGCCGTCACAGCCTTTCCTTCCTTACAGTGGGACACTTTTTGTTGCAATCCTCCTCCTGTCAAATTTAGATCCAAGCTCCATAGCACTGAGAAAATCACTGCTTTGCAAACCGTCAAGCTCCCAGTTTCTGTCCTTCCAGTGTGGTTAAATAGCTAACAAATGATAGACTATGAACATAATGTATTTCACGGACTTGCATGATAGTAGTTGCATGTTCTTTTAAGTGGTAATTTAAGAAGATTACGGTATCACATACTTCAAGTAATCTTATGTAGTTTTGTCTATTAATTGTGATGGACATCTCCTTTGTATGTAAAAAGATGAGATTAATGTTGAAGCATGGTCATTACAAATGTATGCTCTTTGTTCATCCAGCTGTTACTGTACTGTTGCCTGTATGTCCTCATTGTACTCTGTCACATATTGATAGGGCTGTTCAGAAAATTTGGAGATTATAGTTTGACATTTTTGCTGGACTGTTATGGTTCCAGGAATGGCCGATTTTGTGTTCAAACCACAGTTAGAAGTCCACAATCACAATCCAAATCAAGTACATATACTGCATCATAACAGTATCATGATATACTCAGATTTGAGCCAGTTAGTATGCATTGTCTTACTCCATTTTTTGCTTTCATTCCACTACATCCCTTTACAAATATGTATGTACTCTCCATTTAGCTCTATAAATATACAGTGCAATGAAAACGTATTTACCCCTTCCTGATTTCTTATTTTTTTGCATGTTTGTCACACTTAAATGTTTCAAATCATCAAATAAATGTAAATATTAGACAAAGATAACCCAATGAAACACAAAATGCAGTTTTTAAGTGATGATTTTATTTATTAAGGAAAAAAAACTATCCAAACCTACTTGGCTCTGTGTGAAAACGTAATTGCCCCCCTAAACCTAATAACTGGTTGTGCCACCCTTAGCAGCAACAACTGCAATTAAGCATTTGTGATAACTGGCAGTGAGTCTTTCACATCGCTGTTGAGGAATTTTGGCCCAATCTTCTTTGCAAAATTGTTTTAATGCAGCCATATTAGAGGGTTTCCAAGCATGAACCACCTTTTTAAGGTCATTCCACAGCATATCAATTGGATTCAAGTCCGGACTTTAACTAGGCCACTCCAAAACCTTCATTTTGTTTTTTTTTAAGCCATTCAGAGGTGGACTTGCTGGTGTGTTTTGGATCATTGTCCTGCTGTAGAACCCAAGTGCACTTCAGCTTGAGGTCATGAACTGATGGCTGGACATTCTCCTTCAGGATTTTTTGGTAGAGAGCAGAATTCATGGTTCCATCAATCACAGCAAGTTGTCCAGGTCCAGAAGCAGCAAAGCAGTCCCAGACCATCACACAACCACCACCATGTTTGACTGTTGGCATGATGTTATTTTTCTGAAATGCTGTGTTACTTTTACGTCAGATGTAATGGGATGCACACCTCCCAAAAAGTTTAACTTTTGTTTCGTCAGTCCACAGAATATTTTCCCAAAAGTCTTGGGGATCATCAAGATGTTTTTTGGCAAAAGTGAGACGAGACTTTCTTTTTGGTCAGCAGTGGTTTTGGCCTTGGAACTCTGCCATGCATGCCATTTTTGCCCAGTCTCTTTCTTATGGTTGAGTCATGAACACTGACCTTAACTGAGGCAAGTGAGGCCTGCAGTTCTTTAGATGTTATTCTAGGTTCTTTTGTAACCTCTTGGATGAGTCGTCGCTGCGTTGAGGTAATTTTTGTAGGGCGGCCACTCCTGGGAAGGTTCATCACTGTTCCATGTTTTCTCCATTTGTGGATAATGTCTCTCACTATGGTTTGCTGGAGTCCCAAAGCTTTAAAAATGGCTTTGTAACCTTTTTCAGACTGACAGATGTCAATTACTTTGTTTCTCATCTGTTCCAGAATTTCTTTAGATCGCGGCATGATGTCTTCTTTTTGGGATCTTTTGGCCTACTTCACTTTGTCTGACAGGCTCTATTTAAGTGATCTTGTGATTCAACAGGTCTGGCAGTAATCAGGCCTGGGTATAGCTACTGACATTGGACTCAGCTTTCCCAAAAATATGATTAACCACAGTTACTTCATGATTTAACAAGGGGACAACTACTTTTTCACATAGCGCCATGTAGGTTTGGATAGTTTTTTTCATTAATAAAATCATCACTTAAAATTGCATTTTCTGTTTACTTGGGTTATCTTTGTCTAATATTTGTCTAATATTTAAATTTGTTTGATGATCTGAAACATTTAATTGTGACAAACATGCAAAAAAATAAGAACTCAGGAAGCGGCAAATATATTTCATTGCACTGTACATCCTTCACTAATTATTAATCTTAAATATGCTTTTTCTTTCCCTTTTTATAATTCCACAAAACCAATGTGGGCACACATGAATGCTTCAATGTCAAGTATTAAAAAGCACCAACATCAATTTAATTTCCCTCAACTAGAAACTTGATGTCACTGCATGGACTCACTATGGAAATAATGACCAGCTTTCACTAAATGCCTTACTTAAGCTATTTATCAGCCTCCAGTATGATGTGGACTGTACTGGTCATATATTCCTGTGTATTACACTGCTGTCAGAAATGGCCACTCTTACACAGTATATTGGTAGTGTCATAACAGCCCTGACATGCCCACAGACCGTTACCTACAACTAGGCAGCTATTCCTATGCCCCCCCCCCCAAACATGATTATGCTAATTGCTTTCTATCAGCTTAAGGTGTGGCACCTGTGAAGGATAACACCAAGTGTTCAAGGCCCATTAAAATGCACTTCTGCAGACACCCATTAACTATTTACTGAGTAACATTCTTAACTGAAGTCCAGTGTCACTTTACTATTCTCTCCTTATGAGATTATTAGAACTGTTTTACATGCTGTTTGCTTACCAGTCAAGTGGCTTCTTTGGTCAGTAGAAATACATTACAATGCATGATCTGATGACAGGGTAATCTAACCTTTCTTTTCCTGCAGTACAGACAAGTGATATGCATCCACTGACACAGAGGACAACTGCTGCAATGTGTGCGTCACACTGAAGTTACTCCGCACTTAGTAGCAACAAGTTAAAGTAATTGTGCATACAATCCTGTCATGTAACTGTAAACCTTTTTGAAATACGGCACCAATAACATATTCAACTGCGACATTCGAAGTGAGAAGCTGTTTATATTTTGAGGTGTTTAATAAAAAATACCATGACACACTGGTTGCCATAGGTACTTCTTTTTTAAACCTATCAATCGATGTCTGTACCTGATTGCTTTAGAAACCATAACTGTGTGCATTTTGCAATAATCTTTCACTGTGTACTATTCTCCAGTTGTGAACTGTCACCTACAATTGATGACCGTTTTTTCTACATGATCTTATACAGACTCTATAAGTATGTTTAACTGCCACTCACATACATCAAGGAAATAATTAATATTGATTACAATCACCCATCTCAGAGTAGTCCTTCATTCCACCCTCATACATTGCACACCACTGGTTAAATTGTCATGCTGCCATTTAAATCCTGTCTGTGAAAATAATTGCCAAGATGTTACCACACTACCACATAAAGCCAAAGCAATGCATTTTAATTTTTTAAGCTTTCACACAATTACTGGACGCTTCAGTCAGTGATGCAAAATTACTGCAGCCCATCCCTTTGCCACACGTTTCTCTGATCCTTTCACTTCATCTGTGATTACAACTGTCAGTCTTCCACCACTGTAGGAGCACAAACATTTAAACCTATTACTTAGCATGTTAATTATATTTGGCTGACTGCAGTCACTGCTCCTTTGCCATGTCAAGCACCACTGACTCATTATTCTTTAATATCAGCAGTACTATTATTACACTGTCAGTGGGCCTTTACAGGGTCCAGGGGACCCATCATTCCAGCATATCCATTTGTCCCACCTTTTTCTTTTCTCGTATTCAGTTGTGAAATATCTTGCAATGGTCTACCAGGTTCTTATCTGCTCTCATTGCATATTTTGTCCACTTGTATTTTCAACCAAAAGGGGGAATATCCTCTTATTGTATACTAATGGCTGTAAAGTCTACAATTTGTATGCTACTATTCTGTAGTGTCTCTTTTTGTAAATTTTTCTTCTCTGTAATCTTATGGAGTTTTTCCCCCAGTACTCCACTGAAAATGGCAAACAAATGTTAAATAAATAAATAATAATTTTTCAAGACTTTACACAGCACATTACCACATATGTAACACTACATATTCATAATCATGGTAACATTTTCTGTTACCAGTCTGTCCACACAGATGTGTCCAAATTTTCTACAGACTGCTTTGCCATTACTACAGATGTTAACCAGTGCTGAGCATAATGCAAAGTTACTAAGGTAAGTCAGCCCAACATACATACATTGCCTCTTGCAAGAGGCTCACCATAATTTGTACTTGGAGTGTCTATGTTCTCTACCAGGTAGTATCTAACAGTGTTTACAGGCATAGAGTTCAAGACAACTCCATTTGAAGACTATTCTTCTCCAAGCATACCTCTCCTAACTTTGTCAAAATCTTACCAAGCACAACTCAGCCTTATCAAGGTGACTTCCTTCATTGTCAGTTAGAAGAATGTGTTTCAAGATCTGTTTCTAGCCTGCTAAATACGTCACCCTCAACAAATTTACAATGTTCATCCGGTATGACCCCTGCATTATCCACATCACCAATCCATATTTAAGACTAGCCTACTGTTGATCGGCTAACCTGTCAAACAAAGTTAATATTTTAGCCTACCTTACAAATATTCAACAGTAATCAAATACCAGTTAAGTATCAAAAAATATACCAGAAGTGCAAGGATCTGTCATCAATGACATCCAGGCAAGCTGGCTTTCGGTTTACAATGTGAAAATGTGGCATTTACCACAGCACTATATTAAAAAGCCTCTGTATTGCATCAAGGTAGCCAGTATCACAGAGGTCCACTCATACCACAACACTACTTGCAGCTGCAACCTGATCCACTCATGTCACCACTATCGTTAAGCCCCTGCATTTAAGCAGCCTTCCAGACACATGCAACGCTTTACTAGCAAATCACTCTACATACCTACATATTTCTTCACAAGGACCTATCCTTACTAGAGAAACCACTGTAGAAGCTGCAGCTGCAAAAAAACAATATTGAATCATAGACAACTGCATACCTCTTCAGCATTCCAACAAGCCCTAGTGGAAATCCTGACAAAAGCAAACATTCCAGGTGTTTCTCAAAGTTACCGGAGTCTCTTGATTGACATCCACACAGTCTGATTGATCTTACCCATGAATTTTATGGAAATTGATTTACCTTTCTCTTAGCCTCATTAATTAGAACACCACACATACATGTCATTCTCTTATATGCAGCGAGCTCCGTTATGTGTTGGTATTTCACAACAAGTACTGTTGTCCTTAACGATTTCCTATACAAGTGGTTCGGAACAGGAGTGTTGTATCATCATAAATGCTTTCCTGATTACAGCTGTTGAACAGACCATACATAATGGGGGTTGTGTATTGGCCAGCTGCAACTTTATCCACACTCTGCTCAATGTCACAGTGGTCAGCCCCTGTAAACCTGGGATTGATTTTAACAAAAAAATTTGCGTTAATTTTCCACAGTACTCCTTTGTTGCCCTTTCCTCTGACTTCTTTACCAACCATCATCTCGCCCAATCTGACATTACAATACAAATTAGAAACACTGTGAAGTAACATTGTACACTACCAGTACGTAGTGTAATTAATATTACTTGTCCATAGCCACAAGTCATACACAGCCGCAACACCATGTATCAAAAAACATTGCCACCTTGCATGCTCACTTCCTCTTTCCCAAATGACATACAAGCAGAAGAAACATGTTTGAATTTACAATTTACAAGTGTTGTATCAACCGGATTAAGTAGTTAAAAACCTTTACAATGTAAACATGATTACATTATGCCCTGACACAAGTCCCTTACACAGTACTAAGCAGAAATGCAGGTCTGTCATGTATACTCACTGTTACGCTTATCCATGTGAAATACTTGTCTAGAAAGGGATGTACTGAAAGTGACAGTCACACTTCCTCCAAATTGATGCTGAGACCACTCACCAATGTCAAACGATATGTTGACAATACAAAATGTAATATAGACAAATGATGAAAAGCCCGCGTGTATAGCGATATACTGTCATATGCCTTAGTAGTTTACTGCCTGCTTCCTCAGTACTTTCAATACACAAATACAGTAATCAAAAACTGCTCCTTTGTCAATGGCAGTGTAATTCCTTCATACATGCCACTTGCCAAGGGTCCAATGTGCAGGACCGTAAGCATAGCATTCATAGTTCACACCAAAAAAGATACACATTTACATGTCAATACATTTACACTAACTGCATGTAACATCAGCCAGGCAGTCCATACACTGGCATTAATACAATTGTACATTACATTGCTTATTGATTCAGGACATTTCCAAATCTCAAGAACAATTTATCCACTCAAACTTTAATCTACAAGTCATGAAAAATTGTAAAATCATACATCACAAGGCATGCATAGCACATATGCAGATTCCATTTTACATGACATGAATTCATACTTAATAGCACCATGTTAAACATTACAGTGACCACATGAGACAAATGCAGTTTGACATGAATCAAATTGTAAGAAAACATCAGTTCTTAGAATTGACAGTTTACATGTGCCACCTCACTGACTAGCCTCTGTCTAACTGTAGACTCTCAAAGTAATATTTACAGATGGAATTTACAAATCTTGTTCATATTAACACACAGCATTGTCTCTCATTTTTCCTCAACATGATTTGTTCCTTAGAAACAGCATGGACAGCTTACAGTGCATCCAGTCTTCTCACAATACACCGCTATCAATAGCAACTGAAGGGGTAATTGATAAATGTTGGGATCTGTCTGCCTCAGTTACGATTGTATACGACCCTAATAATGGACCTGTGTTTAGAAGCAGTAATCCATATTATGCTTAGGAATACCACATGCCTAACACAAAAGCATAGTACGACTATCATTACACTATAAAATGGGCTGACAGTCAACTGAATGCTGATTGACTACTCAACACAATTCGAACTGCAATTATCCAAAAGGTCAACAAACACTATCAATGCAACTATCCTTTCATAGCCGACTTTGCATCTTCCGTTTTACTGTTATTTAGAATACTTTATGTTGCCACTGTGAAGGTGTTGGACTCGACCAAGGATGCATTTTCAACAGGCTCCCGAGGAAAAATAGATGCATATTAACAAGTTTTAACAATATTCATGTATACTGTAATGTCAGTGAATTTAAAGCAGGTGTCAAGTGTAAAAAACTCAAGGATTTTAAAAGTATGATTTAAATACAGTAAATAAAGTATTTCCTGCTATGCAAAGACCTGTGTTATTTATCTGTATTCAAGTGGCGTTGGAAGTAAGATTATGAAAACAGAAATGTTGTTCACCTAAAAGATGCAGACGCCATCTGATGCAGATGTAGACTAGAGTCTAGCAGGAATACAGATTTTCTTGATGTTGGATGACCCTAAAGGAAATATAGGATAACAAAACATTATGAAGTTGGTGGGCTTGAGGTAATGAAGACTAAGAATGCAGAATAGTCAGGGTGTATTGCTTGGCTGTGCCTGAGGTGATGTGACCTTCACAGAACCTCTCCCCTCAGATACCCATGTGAAATATGCAGACTTCTACAGCAATGCTTTCTACCATAAGATGTACAACTGCATTGAGTCTGCTGTACTATCTAATGCCTGAAGCACCATCTTTGGCAGCTGATAACATCTAAGTCTGCGTCCTGCTGTGGCCCCAACAACAATTAGCAGCACTACTGGGTGCTTTTTTTAAAGACATAGAAACACCAACTTCATCATAGCTAAATGGAAAACACTTCCACTTTCTTGCACAAAGCTGTTTTTTCACTTTTTCCCAGTACTTAAAACAAATTAGCTTGACAAAACCTATTGCTTATGTGATCAAGGTAATCATCAAGCACCTGATTGACCAAGACAGTTGACCCGACTGCTTTGGTACTTATCAAATGGGAGGAGGACTTAAACGTGATGGAATTCAAAACAGTCTACATGCCCCTGCACACAAGCACATCTGTGCATACATGCTACATAGATTTAGCCAAGGTTTCTGACAATATATCCTGCTCATCTATTGACCAAGCCACGCAGTTAGGTATCCAAACCCTACATTGCTAAGAGGGTCACTCAATGGCTCACCAAAACAAGCAATACAAGGCACATAGACAAGCCACCTACAACAGCAGACTAAACAGTGTTCAACAGTAATCAGTCTTGCCCCTGTACTGTTTGGAATCTATTTCTCCTAAGTACAAGCAAAAAGTGGAGGTCTATGCATGACAAACTTCCAGCGATTGAAAAATGCGAGCAGTCAGATTCTCCAAATGATGTAATCATCTGAAATGATGATCTTACTCAAGGAACAATTGCCGTCAAAGTCAAACCCTTCAAATCAATGCAAAAAAAAAAAAAATTCACCATCACTGTTTTTAAGCGCATTGATACAGATGATTAACGCAGCACTAATACAGTGTCCTTTCATTGGTGATAGAGCTAGGCACACTAGTTGGCAGCAATCTGACCTTTTATCACCATGTTTCCACAGTGCTGAAAATGACATTCTGTATTGCTCATCTCATAGGGGCATTGCTTCTAGAAAGAATTCATAACCTCCATCATTACTTTACCATCATCAGGCAAATAAATGAATATAATGCCCCAATTGCTGTTTGCCTTTATGAACACCTGCAGCAATTGCAGACCACAAGTGTTGATCACAAACTAAATCGAAAGTTTTCAGCATCCGTATGATGTGGATTGTATAAATTCATCCGCACTGTATTTTGTCTCAGACTACTTTGAGGCAATCTCTGCTTTGCCTATAATGCAATGTCTAACCGGATCTTTCTTCCTTTGCCTATAATGCAATGTCTAACCGGACCTTTCTTGGATGTGCTGCATATCCAGCACTGAAGTGGCACACTGGTTACATGCTCTAAACACCTTCACCTACCCTTATGACATTTAAGGACCCTGATGGAGGGACAGTTTCTTCTCCACGAGGTTACACCACCTGTGGAGAAGACACCCACCCACTTCATGTCAGATCACCCCAATGACCTTCTTTATAGGCAGTTTGGAACATTGGTTATGTATCGGGACATTAACCCCTGGGGCATCCACCTTTGTGTCACTCTGAATGGGGCAATAAGGGCTGATCTTATAACCAAGGGTAGGACTTGCATATTGTCGCAAGACTCCTACGACCATTACCCTGTTAATTTACTATGACACAATGCAAACTGATAAGATCCCCAGCAATTGATGGCAATTGGAAACACACCCCCTATACCCTAATTAGCTAAATATTTCAGTCTGAAAATTATCGGGTCACAATTTACTTACCCATTCCACAGCTGCAACTGTGCTGTTATCAGTCAAGATTTTTACTACTGTTTCCAAATCAGGAAATTTAAAATTATCTAGGAGCACAAGCACTGCCTGTGAGGAAGAAAAGTGCAGGCATTTAGAAGAACAAGAAAGATAAATGATTAGCAAAGCAAGGCATCTCAGTTGGGTCAGTACAGTTTATTTCTCATGTATCTGACAAAGATTGCAAGTGAGTGCAGCACTTTATATGCTGGTTTGACAAATGCAGTCCTGCCTATTTAGACATACATTGTGTCCTAATTTAGTCATGTAGCTATTTTCAAAAATGCTGTTACAACAGACTGTTTTTGTAGAGTTGCTATACAACAGGTTTTCCTTTTTTGTAACAAGTATAGACGTAAGCATTTCTTGCTTCACCTTGCTTTGTCATCAGATGATCATACTTCTTAATTGTCCAACATTTCTAATGAAAGACTATTCATTATTGTTACAGCTGCAGTTCATATTTACATTATTATTACTGTTGAATAATTCAGAATTAATGAAAGTTTGCAACTTACAAAGTAATATAATGCAAAAGCATAATAAAAACTTCATATATAAATCTGCAGCATGTATATGTAAGGCACATCTGCTCCTGTCATTCATTCTATAGTCAACATATGAAACAGAATAATATACATTTTCTTATTCTTTGATGTTTGTAGCATATATGTATATTTTACAGAACATGTATTTTACACTCTGTTTATTCTTTACACATATGGTTGAGGAATGTTTTGATAGAAATAGAAAAGTACTGATTAATACATTTCTGCATGTTTATAAAAACTTCTAATAGAAGAGCCATTCCTTGCTGTTACAATACATCAGTGTTTGTCTGTGTGTGACCCTTGTTTCAGGTTGCTGTGACCTTTCCAGGCTATTTCCTTCCTAGCAAATAGCTGAGCTAACAATTCTAAAAACCACTGTGAAGTCTTATAGCTGGTACATCTGTTGTCTGACATCTGATTATTAGAGGAATTATTTTCAGCATAAATATTTGCTTATATTAATAATTATGCCTTTATAAAGAAAAGATTTATTCATAAGCACTAACTTATCTTGGCTGATGCCCTTTAGCCAGGCATTGTATTTTCATTATTTTATGTCACTGGCATTCACATAAAAGATTGTTCACACATGCTGCTCAGGGAAGATTTCATAATGCTGGTGTCTCAAGGTTTCTATAACAGTTCCCCCTGAACAGACATGAGAACTCATGTTTGTTGACTTTATTCAGTGAATATTATCAAGCATCATTGGTTCAGAGTACTTCATAAATTGTACAATGTCTTGGACCTGATGCACTTAGTCCACTGTCAAAACCTTTACTGCTTGTCATCTTACACATTCGATTCCACACTTGATTACCACAATTCTTAGGCTTGCACATCCTGAAATGCCAACTATGACCAGTATAAGCTGCATTATTTTTCCTCCCCAGCCACTGACAGAACCACTCAGCCAAGAGATCCATGTTTCTTTTCTGTTTGTGCTTTCTGAGCAGTTTCCTCAATTATTTTGAGGTGACTCCTGATTTCAGGTTCATTATCAGGAATATAAATACAATATTCCTCTCCTACCAATGCACAGAATTTAATGCCATGCAGTTCTGTAAGACCATAGTTTTCATGGCAGTCATTTCTATGGTAACTTTTAATTCCTCTAATAGATCTACCAGTTTCCTAATTTCCCAAATAGCCTTTCCTGCTACATAGAATCGAAAGATTGATACTCCTGCAAGGACATCATTTCATACATCCATTTTTTTCTATGTCAATATATCTTTTGAATCTAACATTTCTAATATTAGAATTAGGCAATGTATTATGTCTAATGAATGTAATAACATATCCCAAATAATTCAATCCATTCCATTTCTCAGGAAGCCATTTGTAGGCTCTTTTACCACATATGCAATATATGCCTGCTCGAACTGGAATCATCCATGTAACCCAATGTTTAGTTTTAGCTTTTTTTTTAAATGTCCAGGTTTATTACTAAAACATTCAAAACATTGTTCACTGGTATTTCAGGTAGTATAAATAATACTACAAGAATATTTCTCAGTAAATGGGTAATTACTTGTTCCTTCTCCTTGTATACAAACGTCAGCAGTCACATTTGTATGGACAAGCCTCAAGAAAGGGTGTGTCTTTGGGATAGAGTCATTCCTTGGAACACAGTCTTGATTTGTGAGATTCAACATTTCCAGAAGGGTAGATGGAATAGTTCATAATGGAATTTCTGCTGTTTAGATCTTGTGGTATCTCAGTACATATCCAGCATTGTTTAGAATTTAAAGTTTCTGAGTACATTTGCAGTGATTTGGTAAAGGTATTAAAGTCCACCTTTTCTTGTATTGAGGAGTAAAAACTCGTCAAGATCACGATTCATATCAGGATTTTCATGATTCGATATTTCTTCTTGAAATTACCTGTAAGAGAAAAGAATCATGTTCTTATTAGTTGCATCTGATATTGTGTCCCTTTATATCAGTTATTACATTTATAACTTATTCAATTTTCTCCCCTCCATTTTAATCTTTTAACATGATTTTTATGAATTCAATCATTTTTTGGTGGCAGATTTTTATATGGCTGGACTTGTACAGCCACTAACCCCACTTTGGTAACAGTGTAGGGTCCTATCCATTTTGAATCCCATTTGCTTATATTTCCAAATTGGCGGACCATTACAAGATCTCCTTGTTCCAATTGCACCTCCCTCAATTCCCAAATCTCATTTTGCTTACAAAGTTCTAGGTTTTAAGCTTGTCCATCTTCCCAGACTCTTCCTTTTGCCCAACTGATTTGGTCTTGGAGCTGGTCCCACAATTTTGTTTCTTCTAATGGTATATCCTATAAGGTATTTCTCCTGCTTGTAAATTCATAGGTTGACCCATCATTAATTCATGCTGAGTTAACCCACATCCTTGAAGAGACTTTCGCATTTTAATCAAAATGTTGGGTAAATACTTTACCCAATGATTCCCATACTCAGAAATCATTTTCTTTAATCCTTCCTTCAGAGTTCTGTTAGCTGTTTCAACTTTTCCAGAACTCTGGGGATGGTAAGGAGTATGAAACCTTTGCTTGATTCCCCAAGTTTTACACATTTGCTTTGTCATTTTTCCAGTACAGTGAGTCCCTTGATCACTATGTATTTCTCGGAGTACTCCCCATGTTGGAATGATCCTTTCACTTATTATTCTTACTACTGAGTTTGCATCTTCTTTTTTTGTTGGATGAGCTTCCACCCATCCAGTATATTCATCTATCAAAGTCAGTAAGAAACAAAACCTTCCTGGTGCTGTTGGAAGAGGTCCTACAAAATCCATTTTTACCCTTTCCCAGGGTCCCAGTGCTTGTGGCAGTCTATATTGTTTTCTTCTGTTTCATTTTCCTACATTGTGCATGGCACATGTGACACATCTATTTATATGATCTGTTGTCATTCCTTCCCATTTAAATCTAGAACTAACAATTTGTTGTAGTCTTTCCCTTCCTGGATGACCTAGGAAATTATGATAATAAGTTAACAACATTTTTCCTTTTTCAGGTTCAGTTGTTTGTACTCTATGTAAAGGACCTTTTTTGAATTCTCCTGGTACCGACTGAAGTTCTGGAAATTTAACCTATTTCCATTCATTTCCTTGTACTCTTTCAAATTCTTCTATTTTCTCTTTCTTGGTGATGTTTGGCTGTCCTCTCAGAATTTTTACTAAGCTTCCTAACTGCTGATTATCTTTGTTCGTTTTGGCATTTAAGGTCATATGAGCACCTTGTTCAAATTCAGGACACCATAACAGTTTTATTTCATTTATTCCTATCACTGTTAATCCACATATAGTAGGTGTTATGATGATCCCATCACATTAGATTTGGGTGATTTTACCTACTTCATTTTCCACTCTATGGCCATACTGTGTACACTGATCTTTACAAAAATAAGCTGTACAATGTAAAGGTGAAGGATTTAGAGGTAAATCCATTTGTATTTGTCACTTATTTAAAATATTTTGTACCATTTCCCTTATTTGTTTTTCTTCCATATTATTTACTCCCCATGCCCAGTATTGACGAACATTTTGTATTGGATATGTTTGTTTGGAGTCAAGGGCCCCTTCTTTTGCTAGCTGGTCTACTATTTTATTAGCCTGACTGTGCACCTCATTTTTGGTGTGAGTTTTGACCTTATTTATACTCACTGTAGAAGGATTGTCATATTTTATCAAACTGCAGATTTCTGTCAACACTTACTGATGACTGATTGATTTACCATCAGCTGTAATCAAACCTGTCCTTGCCCAAATGGGAAGAGATGATGTTAAGACTGACTACATATTCACTGTCTGTATAAATGTTTACATGTCTGGGCAATAGCAAGGCTTGTTTAACTGCTTCTAGTTCAGCTCTTTGTGCTGATCATCCCCCTAGGAGACTACCTTTCCTGTATTCTTTGGTCTCTGCATTGTATAATGCCCACAAAAAAACTCTCTTTCAGAGCTCCAGAATCTGGATCCATCTGTGTACAATTCTGTTGCTCCTTCAATAGTTTGAGTGCTCACTCTTAAGTGTTCCTCCTCATTTTCCAAGTCAGGATATTCACGATATTCCCCTTGGTAATTAAACAATTCTGGTAAAAACTTAATCTGAGAGATTTCTACTCTGATTCCTTCTTCCTCACTTACAAACCTTGCAGTGGTTCTACCAAGTCGTGCATTATTCATACCCTTTGGATTCCCTTCTAACATGAATTTCACTGGGGTATGTTTGGTCTGTAGCACAATTGGAGAGCCCTGAATCATATGGCGTGTTACTTTAGTATACCAGTCTGCTATGATGGCTTGCTTTTCACATTCTCTCATTCCTTTCTCAACTGGACTCATAGCTCGGGAATAATAACCTAAAACCTGTTACGGAGATCCTCTCTTTTGCAACACTATGGCCATCATAGGCCATTTTGTCCAAACTGTATGATGAACTCTTTATTTCTTTCTGGGACACTCAAAACAGGTGCAGAAATGAGTTCTTCCTTAACCTTAGAGAAGGCTGCTAGTGACTCATCATTCCAGTTGAGAGGGTCATCTCCCTTTTTGTTTCCTTTAAGCATATCAGTCAAGAGTTTTGTCTTTCCTGTATCATCTGATATCCATTCCCTTGAGAATCCAAAGATTCCTATGACTTTACTTAACCCTGTGACAGTAACTGGAACTGGTAACTGTCTGATCATTTGCTTTTTATCTTGACTAATATTTCTTTGTTCTGCTGATACCATAATACCCAAAAAGGTAACAGAATCTTTCATAAATTGACTCTTTTTAGGGTTCAGTTTTAATCCTGCTTGTCTTATTGCTTGGAAATTTTCTGCTAGTGCAGTTAAGTGCTGCTTTTCAGTTTCTTTTTTTTTTCTCAAAAATGTTTTATTTTTCAAATACAGTTGAATACATTCCATAGTATTTGTATATAACATCTTAAATAACAATGTACACTATTTACATCAGTCTGACACTATAACAGAGCTCAATATAAGACTTTTTTCCATGGATTGTTAATAAATGGCTTAGGATGAATCCTTAATTATTTAATTTTAATTTCCAACAATGCTGTTGTCCTCAGTAGGCTGTAGAAGTATTCCAACGTCAGTATTGTGTTTGTATTCCATCTTCTTGTTATACACTTCCTTCAGATTGCAAGTATGCATATTTGACTCATTCAAATGAGGATCTTCGTACACATTTAATAATACTAGAGCTTTAGATAAGTTAAACAATTCATTAAATAAAGCTTTTAAAAAGTTTTTAATACCATTCCAAAATGGCTTAATTTTAACACAGTCGAAAAAAATGTGATTCCGGTCTGCGTTGTGTATTTGCTTACACCTCCAACATATTCCCTTTGTGGAAGAATTAATTTTAATTATTCTATCTGGAGTTAAGAATGCTCTGTGCAAGCATTTCCAATTAAATGCTCTGTGCAAGCATTTCCAATTAAAAACTTTCCAGTATTGTGTAAAGGATGTATGTTTTATTGATAATAAAATATTTGATTTAATTTCTTCAGTTAGCTGCAATGAGTGTCCTTTTGTTATATAATTCCAATATGAGGGTTTGGGTGTTGTTTTATAATTTATCAATATCTTGTAAAATTTCGAAATACTGTTTCACATTTCATAATCATTATATATAATTTCATATAGGTATTTCGTAAGTTTAGCCATTTCTTTAAATGAAGAATTACTAATTATTCTGTATAACACTTTATTCATCGCCGCTTAGCTAGGGTTAAACTATTCCCTGCACCATAAAGTCTGCTCTTCAAATTTTCCCTTAGAACTAGCCAGTTTTTTTAGTTTTAGCAATTAAATCTATTTCTTTAACCTCAGCACTTGTTCAGAACTCGTTGTAAGCACTAAATAAGCTACAAATTACTACAGCACTCAACTTTCCTCACTTGTCTAGAGGAAAACAGTTTTTAGTACTTAATAAATAAGCACCTATCCAGGCATGTCTAAGGGTCATCTCCCGGTGTTGCCTCCTGTCTACCTGATGAATCTGGGTATCTTGGGGCAATGCAGCAATTGCCTCATGTACACAGACAACCCTCTCCTCCTACCACCCAACACTACAACCTGTGAAAGATGCCCTTATATAGCCAAACTGGAAGCAAAGCTCTCTTCACCCAAGACTGGACTAGACAGTCAAGAGGAGAAGATAAACACTTGCACGCCACACTCATCAGATAGTCCCTCAAAATCTACACCACCAAAACACACACATAGAAACACAAAACACACACCTACATTTATGGAGGCTCTCAATAAAAATTTGCCCATGCAACAGGGACCTCCAGAGCAGAAACACAAGCAACCTCCACCCCCCCCAACACAACCCAAATGAGACATAGCCCACAAACTCAGTGTGCCACTCAACCACAGCCTATAAGGCATAACAATGTACCCAACACTCTAATCATAGGTGACTCTATAGTCAAGCACACTGATGTTCCACTCACCAGGCTAAACAAGGAGAAGGTTACTGTCAGCTGCCTGTCAGGTGCCAGGATCCACCACATAACGCACGCACTCAGGTCACTCCACAACAAGTACAAATATGACTCTGTCATTGTCCAAGTTAGTGTGAATGACCTGAGACATAGCTCCCTGGACTACATGAAAAGAAACATGGAGGAGCTGTCTGATCTTGTAGCCCAGGCAGGTATGACCCTAGCCCTGAGTAGCATCCTGCCATCACCCAGAATGATACCACAAACAATTGGCTAAGCTTCTGGTATCATTCTAAGGAGATCCAGTATCTGTCTGCCTGGGATGACATGATCGACAGACCACGATGTTTTGCCAGAGATGGCCTGCATCTGTCACCCTTGGGATTCCGGATACTGGCTAAGGCTCTTGCCACCCCTGTAGTGCCTTTTTTAGACAAGGTTCAAATGACAAATTCACCACCATAACAGGTACAAGCAAGCAAAATCTGAGGGTAATGCTACTCAATGCTAGAAGTCTAAATCTCAAAATGCACTCACTTGAGGCGCTCCTTAAAACGGAGAACATCGACATCTGTGCAGTGACAGAGACCTGGTTCAAGGCTCCAGAGAGCACTCCTGCATTACCAGGCTATAATTCATACCACACCTTTCGGCCACCTAACCTGGAGCGAAACACTAAAGGCGGAGGA